>NW_024070207.1:129182787-129261790 GCF_014754425.2 Oryx dammah
TCAGACCATCCCTGCTACCTCCGAGACACACACACACACACACACACCCTCTGAAAACCTCCTCCCAGATCAGACCATCCCTGCTACCTCTGAGACACTTTGCTCAGCTTCCTCTTCTTGGGCCAAACAAACCACACCAAGGAGAAGAGTCAGGAAGAGAAACTTCATCTTGTCTCTTGTGGACTTTCTTCTGTTGAGGCTGAGGGTGTCCCAGTGGCTGGAGAGGATGAGAATTCTGCCCCTTTTTATAGCATCCTTATGTCGGTGTGACGCGTCGTGAACCCGTGCTTGTCCCTTTTAAGAAAAATGTTATCCAGAAGTCATCTTCAATATCCTGCTTTGCAGGGATGAACTTTGATGACATTTTGTCATTGAATGATGAGGATTGTTTTAGGAGGTGCTGAAGTGAATCTGGACATTTGACCTTTAGAGGGAGTGAGAAATCACAGTATGCATCTGATATTTCAGGTCAGAAAGATTGAGTTTCCCTTCTATTCTGGGTTCCAAAATGGGATAAACTGTGCAGGACACACACCCCCCGCTTCTGTATTGCTTCCTTAACCTTAGGAAGTGGTTATAATTTTATTTCCTAAAAGTAAATCACATACTTAAATGATTTTTTAGGAGAGCCTTAGAAAGCCCCCTCTTTCTCTGAGGTGAGAGGGAAGTCAGCACAAAGCATTTATCACCCCCTCTATCCCCATCTCAGGCTCCGTCCTCCTTACAGCTAAGAGGATGACCCATCCAAATGCCCCACAACCTCCGGTGAAGAAGGCAAGTCTGCAACCCCTTTCCACCTCTCCTTTTCCAGACACTCTTTACCCATCAAATCTGTGATATCTCATTTTGTCATTGACTCAGGTGTTTCTTAGGCAAGCAAGAAAGCAAGACAGTAGTTCCTATCTCTAAAATGTTGAAGAAAAGAAAAAGCAAATTTCCTAACTCTATATGTCTAGTTATTATGAAGGTCAGTGAAACAGCCAAAGAATCTCTTGTTTGTATTTCCTTTCAACCAGGGAACTTACTTCTTCAAAAAGAGATGGAACCCATACCCCCTTCAGTGCCAGGGCAGAGTCTGAAGCACTGGACCAGAAGGGTCATTCTGATACAGATAATCTCGAGCAGGAATGTGATCCCAGATAACACACCTTATCCTCCTGCCATAACCCTTATGTCTCCCCCTAGGCACCTCCAATATCCCCAGGCTTTCCTCCTGGAGTCTTACCAACACATGTCCCCAGGGAATACGTCCTAGGACCATCACATCTTAGAAAGTTTAGACCTTTCTAACAGCCAGTCAAGGGGAGAGTACACATAGAACTCTTAGAGATGATGGCAACAGGTGGTGGCAATCCTGTTATTCTGTAAATAAAGGAATTCATAGGACCTTTATCCCAAACTCTTTCCATCAGTATTGCCAAAAATGTAGGTTAAAAAAAATTGATAAATAAAAACAGAATGGTCTTACCTGAAACAGTACTCTTGTAAACTCTCCCCCGAAAAATGCTAAGCTGTGCTTGTTATGTCTTCCTGGTGTCTCTTTCTCCAGTTTGACCAGGTTTCAGTAACTGTGAAGCCTCTCTTTCCTAGATGATTGATTTTGTCCTACTTTTCTCTTTTTCTCTGTGATCATTATCTTTCTATCTTAGACTGCACAACTCCTATGGAAACCATGAAAGGAAACTTTTGACCTTGGCTGCTAAGACCACCCAGTTCCCTCAAGGATTCGTGGTCAAGGGTCAGTGGACCTACTTTGTACATCTCACATAATTCCCAAGTGTGCTGCATTTGTCTGAAATTTCCATGACCTTCCTCGTACGTGTGGAAATGTTTACAATTGCGAGTTGATGTGGACGGGAAGAAATTTCCTAGAAATGTCAGAGAGGACCGGTCTCGCAGAGAAAGGTCCCATAGAAAAGGTCCTGTAGAAAAGGTCCCGTAGAGAAAGGCCCCATTGTGTCTCGCCAGTGTTCACCTTTGCTTCTACGTTCCAGGACTGGCATTTATCAGTCAGTGCATGTTTGCATATCATCTCATGTGTTAGTTTTACTGAACACTAGATACGTAATTCCTTTCTAGGTGTTTCAGTCCGTCAGCACCTGGACATAGCCCATGACCAAACCACTTCATTGTCAATTAAACTAGGAAATGAACTTTTCCACCCCTTCCCCAAGACTCTACTGTTTGGTGAGTGTTAGGTGAGGTCAGGGTGGAGGCCAAGCACAACATCAACAGTGGAAAACCCCAGACTAGTGCTTCTCAAGATGTGTGCACCACAGGAGAGAAAAGCTCCTTCCTCTGCAGAAGGCTTTGGTCTCTCCTTTATCTGACAGTAAACTACTAGAGAATGAGTTCCATACAATGTCCACTAAACTTATACCTACATGCGCATCATGAAGAACGTGTGCTCTGTAAGATGCCTCAGGTCCACACTTTGACCTGATTTCAGTAAATACAGGTTTAGCGCCAACAAGAGCCTGAGCCTCAGAATTCAGCAGGAAGCAGACAGACTCAGGACATCATCCCGGGAGCACCGTCAGGACATCATCCACTGAGCAGTCTTCCTGTGAAAGGAGTAAGATACACATTCATACAAGCTAACAAACAATTGCCAAGTGAATCGCTCTTTAGAAGTTGTAGCTTGAGAATAGAGAAAGGTGGAAAGTTAGAGGGCGTATGGGTACTATTTTGGAAAGAGGGACTATTCTATGGAGAAGGTTTTGTGTGACGCTCTGTGAATAGTTGAAAGAGTGAGTTAAATGTGACTCTGTGAGAAGAATACAATATGACTTGAGAATATAAATAAAAATGTGTTTTGAACAGTGCCCTTCGTTGGTTGTAGGCATCAAAGTTCTACAAGTGGGTTCATTGTCTTTTAAAGGTTTTCTTTTTTTTCCTTTCCTGGGCTATTTTAATTTTTTTAATTGAATTTGTTACAATGTTGCTTCTGTTCTACTTTACTTGAAAGTGCTAAAGCTGAAACTCCAGTACTTTGGCCACCTCATGCGAAGAGTTGACTCATTGGAAAAGACTCTGATGCTGGGAGGGATTGGGGGCAGGAGAAGAAGGGGACGACTGAGGATGAGATGGCTGGATGGCATCACTGACGCGATGGATGTGAGTTTGAGTGAACTCTGGGAGATGGTGATGGAGAGTGAGGCCTGGCGTGCTGGGATTCATGGGGTTGCAAAGAGTCGGACACAACTGAGCGACTGAACTGAACGGAAGTGAACTGAATATAAGAAGGTATATATTGTCAGGGCTTCTGCAGTGGGTCAGAGGGTAAAGAATCCCCTTCAATACAGGAGACCCAAGTTTGATCCTGGGTCAGGAACATCCCCTGGAGAAGGAGATGGCTATCCACTCCAGTATTCCTGCCTGGAGAATCCCATGGACAGAGGAGCCTCGCGGGCTACAGTCCGTGGGGTCGCAAAGAGTCGGACACGACTGAAGGGACTGCATATATTGTCAACTGTATAAGAAAAAAGATTTTGATTTCATATAATCCATATGTGATGAAGGGTGTATTTGGTACATAGGAAGCATGCACATGAACCCAATATTAAAAGCAAAACAACCCAACAAAAACAATTAGATTAATTATCGAACAGACACCTTTGAAAACAATATCCGCAGTGAATTGTGTTCACTGTTATTAATAAATTGAAGTTACTCAAAACATTTAGAAAGTAGGAATAAAACCACTTTCTATTACGTGAAAAATATACCCAGTTTTATATGTGCAAACAATATCCTTTCACTTGGCTTGAGAAATGTGACTCCCTGTATATGCAGACACTGAGATAAAATTATAAACATTCTGCTGAGTGTTTAAGCTGGAAAAATGATGCAAGGTGCATAATCTTGCTGTCTGAGGTTCTAGAAGGGGAGAGAATAAGCAGATCCATCGTTATCTATGGCTCAAGGAGGAGATATTAATGGCGAGAAAAAAGAGATTTTTGGCAGAGATGGAGGAGTTTTGTACCTGGACTGTGGAGGTCGTGAAGAGGGTGTGCACCTGTCAAAATGCTTTGAACTATGCCCTCCACAAACATGCATATAATTACATGTAAAGACACTTCAGTAAGGGGCTTCCCAGGTGGTGCTAGTGGTAAAGAACTCGCCTGCCAAAGCAGGAGACATAAGAGACACGGGTTCCATCCCTGGGTCAGAAAGATCCGCTGGAGGAGGGCATAGCAACCCACTCCAGTATTCCTGCCTGGAGGATCCCGTGGACACAGGAGCTTGGGGGGCTGTGGTACAGAGGGTTTGCACAGAGTCGGGCAACAACTGAGTGACTTAACATGCATGCACACTTTAGTAAAGCTGGCTTCTGAAAGAGCAGCCACGTGAAAATTCAAACATAGAGCTCAGAAACTTGAAAAGAAAACAAAACATCAGCAAAGAGTAAGATGATAGATAATCTCTAAAAATTTAGTGAAAACAAACAGGAATGTTTCCTAAGATAGGGTATATGTGTGTGTGTGTGTGTGTATCAGTACATGTGGTTGTAATTGATCCAGGTATACTATTAACACATACATATATATTGTATATATTTCTATATTTATATGTCTATAAACAAATCACTCCAAGAAGAAATAGTACTTGTTTTGTTGTTAGTAGTTTTATTCCTCCATATACATACCCGAGTTTGCATGTTCTTAGTAAACCATCTGTAGTGTAGTGGACATTCCCTGAGTGGTCCTTGGGGCAGTGAGTCTTTAGTAAACTCAGTGGTGATGAAAGATTCCAGAACTTGCCCCAGGGGCTCACAGAGGAACTGCACCCCCAGCTCAGAGACCCTGGTCAGCCCCACAGCTCATGGGGTCATGCTCTCAACATCATACGGAGAGCTCCCTGCAGACGGGAGAGACACACCGTCCCTCAGGCTTGGGGTTTACAGCTGTTTTCCTTCTGGGTGATTTTTCCTTACTCAACACAAACGTCGATCTTTATTGTACCCTTTTTATCGTCAATTTCAAGTTTAACAAGGGAAAACCCCAACTGGACGTTCTTTATCACCGAATGCAATGCGCACGACTCTCCATTTTCCTGAAAGCTGAGACCAAAAATTCCCCTTAGAAATTTTAGTCCTTGTCTTTCTCTTTCATCAAGCATCATCCTTCATGAGTTCCCCATCCCTCGTGCAAAGCAGCCCATGTTGTCTAACTCGACTGAACAAAGCAGGATTCACAGAATAATGTAAAACTGACGTCCGAGTGAAAGAAGGAATTAAGACATTTCTGAGAGAGTCTGAGCTCTGATGTCAAATGCAAGAGCTCCAACCGCTATTTGACTGATCCTCTTTCCATGCTAGAAGAGCAGGAAAAAAGTTCAAGAGTCAATTAATACACGATAGAGATAATGCAGAGACCAAGTGGAACAGGCCTGGAGCCAGTAAATGGAGCACTGATCAGTTGGAGGGATACAAGTTTCTGATGGAGCCACATAGCAAAACCACAAAAGGGACACACACACACACACCCCAAGACCTCCTCCCAGATCAGACCATCCCTGGTACCTCTGAGAGACTTTGCTCACCTTCCTCTTCCTGAGCAGAACAAATCAGACCAAGGAGAAGAGTCAGGAGCAGAACCTTCATCTCGTGTCTCCCGTGGACTTTCTTCTTTCGAAGCTGAGGGTGTCCCAGTGGTTGGAGAGGATGCGAATTGTGACACTTTTTATAGGATCGTTATGTTGGCGTGACATGTCATGAACCAAAGGCTGTTCCTCCTTAAGACCTTGGTCGTTGAAGTCATCTTCAATATCCTGCTTGGCAGTGCTGAGGTTTCATGGTCTTTTGTCATTTTAATCACGAGGATTGTTTTAGGAGATGCTTAAGTGACTCTGGACACTCAACCTTTAGAGTGAGTGAGAAACCACAATACACGTCCAATATTTCGAGGTCAGGAAGATTTATTTTCCTTTATATCTTGAGGTCAAACGGGGATATGCTGTCCAGGTCACACATTTCCCACTGTTGTAACTGTTTTCTTAATATTTAAGTTAATTCAAACTTAGCCCTTGGTCTCTGTTACTATCAACAAAGCCATGGAAATATTCATTACACACGCCTTTGTCACTGGCTACTTCTAACCCATTTGGAAGCTTTGTCTACATAGGAACTGAAACATTCTCTCTATTAAATATGACTTTGTTGTTGGTCAGTTGCTCAGTCGTGTCTGACTCTCTGTGTCCTCATGGACTGCAGCACACCAGGCTTCCCTGTCCTTCACTGTCTTGGAGTTTGCTCATGTCCACTCAGTCAGTGATGCCATCTAACCATCTCATCCTCTGCCAACCCCTTCTTTTCCAGTCCTCAATCCTTTCCAGCATCAGCATCTTTTCCAATGAGTTGGCTCTTTGCATCTAGAGGCCAAAAATATCAGAGCGTCAGCTTAAACATCAGTCCTTCCAATGTATATTCAGGGTTAACTTCCTTTAGGATTGACCTGTGTGATCTCCTGCAGTCCAAGGGACTCTCAAGAGTCTTCTCCAACACCACAGTTCAAAAGCATCAGTTCTTTGACGCTCAGTGTTCTTTATGGTCCTACTCACATCTGTACATGACCACTGGAAAAACCATAGCTTTGACCCTACAGATCTTTCTTGGTAAAGTGATGTTTTTGTTTTTAATACACTGTCTAGGTTTCTTATAGCTTTTCTTCCAAGGAGCAAGCATCTTTCAATTTCATAGCTGTAGTCACTGTCTGCAGTGGTTTTGGAGCCCCCCCAAAATAAAGTCTATCACTGTTTCCATTTCCCTTCATCTATTTGCAATGAAGTGATAAAAACTGGTACCATAATCTTAGGTTTTTGAATGTTGAGTTTTGAGCCAGCTTTTTCACTCTCTTCTTTCATTTTCATCAAGAAGTTCTTTAGTTCTTCACTTTCTGCCATAAGGGTGGTGTCATCTGCATATCTGAGGTTATTGATATTTCTCCCGGCAATCTTGATTCCAGCTTGTGCTTCATCCCCCCCAGGGTTTCTCCTGATATACTCTGTCTATAAGTTAAATAAGCTCAGTGGCAGTATATAGCCTTGACGTACTCCGTGCTCAATTTGGAACCAGTCTGTTGTTCCATGTCCATTTCTAACTGTTGCTTCTTGACCTGAATATAGTTTTCTTAGGAGGCAGGTAAGGTCTGGAATTCCCATCTCTTTAAGAACTTTCCACAGCTTGTTGTGATCCACAAAGTCAAAGGCTTTGGCATGGTCAGTGAAGCAGATGTTTTTCTGGAATTCTCTTGCTTTTTCTATGATCCAACCGATGCTGGCCATTTGATCTCTAGTTCCTCTGCCTTTTCTAAATCCAGCTTGAACATCTGGAAGTTCACGGTTCATCTACTATTGAAGCCTGGCTTGGAGAATTATGAGCATTACTTTGCTAGTATGCGAGATGAATGCAAGTGTGTGGCAGTTTGAGCATTCTTTGGCATTGCCTTTCTTTCAGATTGGAATGAAAACTGACTGTTTTCAGGCCTGTGGCCACTGCTGAGTTTTCCAAATTTGCTGGCATGTTGAGTGCAGCAGTTTCACAGCATCATCTTTCAGGATTTGAAATAGCTCAACTGGGATTCCATCTCCTCCACTAGCTTTGTTCATAGTGATGCTTCCTAAGGCCCATTTGACTCTGCATTCCAGGATGTCTGGCTCTGGTTGGGTGACTACAGTATCATGGTTACCCAGGTCATTAAGACCTCTTTTGTACAACTGTTCTGTGTATTCTTGCTACCTCTTCTTAATCTCTTCTGCTTCAGCGAAGTCTTTATCATCCCTGTCCTTTACTGTGCCCATCTTTGCATGAAATGTTCCCATGGTATCTCTGATTTTCTTGAAGAGATGTGTAATCTTTTCCCATTCTGTTGTTTTCCTGTTTCTTTGCATTGATTACTGAGGAAGGCTTTCTTGCTCTTTTCTGGAACTCTGCCCTCAGAGACATATATGTTTCCCTGTCTTGTTTGCATTTTGCTTCTGTTCTTTTAAATACCTCTTAGGTCTTGGATTATTTTTCCCAGGCTTTGGACCATATCTCTGAGCTTTCACCTGCCCTTGGAATAAGTTCTGTCTCTTGAGTGTTTGCTAGGTCTTGTTGATTCTATACAGCTCAAACACCATGCGGGAGGGGGGCTGAACGGTGTGCTGTGCCCTTGATATTTGGAATGTCAAAACCCTGCAAATCTTAGCATCCCCTGCTCTTTGATTCCAGCTTGTGATTCCTCCAGCCCAGTGTTTCTCATGATGTACTCTGCATAGAAGTTAAATAAGCAGGGTGACAATATACAGCCTTGATGTACTCCTTTTCCTATTTGGAACCAGTCTGTTGTTCCTTATCCGGTTCTAACTGTTGCTTCCTGACCTGCATACAGGTTTCTCAAGAGGCAGGTCAGGTGGTCTGGTATTCCCATCTCTTTCAGAATTTTCCACAGTTTATTGTGACCCCACAGGTGAGGCTTTGGCATAGTCAACAAAGCAGAAATAGATGTTCTTCTGGAACTCTCTTGCTTTTTCAATTATCCAGCAGATGTTGGCAATTTGATCTCTGGTTCCTTTGCTTTTTCTAAAACCAACTTGAACATCTGGAAGTTCACAGTTCACATATTGCTGAAGCCTGGCTTGGAGAATTTTAAGCATTACTTTACTAGCATGTGAGATGAGTGCAATTGTGCAGTAGTTTCAGCACTCTTTGGCATTGCCTTTCTTTGGGATTGGAATGAGAAACGCTGGGCTGGAGGAAGCACAAGCTGGAATCAAGATTGCCGGGAGAAATATCAATAACCTCAGATATGCTGATGACACCACCTTTATGGCAGAAAGTGAAGAACTAAAGAGCCTCTTGATAAAAGTGGAAGAGGAGAGTAAAAAAGTTGGCTTAAAGGTCCACATTCAGAAAACTAAGATCATGGCATCCAGTCCCATCACTTCATGGCAGATAGATGGGGAAACAGTGGAAACAGTGACTGACTTTATTTTTCTGGGCTCCAAAATCAGTGCAGATGGTGATTACAGCCATGAAATTAAAAGACGCTTACTCCTTGAAAGGAAAGTTATGACCAACCTAGACAGCATATTCAAAAGCAGAGACATTACTTTGACAACAAAGGTCTGTCTAGTCAAGGCTATGGTTTTTCCAGCAGTCATGTATCGATGTGAGAGTTGGATTATAAAGAAAGCTGAGCACCAAAGAATTGATACTTTTGAACTGTGGTGTGGAAGAAGACTCTTGAGAGTCCCTTGGACTGCAAGGAGATCCAACCAATCTATCCTAAAGGAGATCAGTCCTGGGTGTTCATTGGAGGGACTGATGTTGAAGCTGGAACTCCGATACTTTGGCCACCTGATGTGAAGAGCTGACTCATTTGAAAAGACCCTGATGCTGGGAAAGATTGAGGGCAGGAAGAGAAGGGGACGACAGAGGATGAGATGGTTGGATGGCATCACTGACTCGATAGACATGGGTTTGGTTGAAGTCCGGGAGTTGGTGATGGACAGGGAGGCCTGGCGTGCTGCAGTTCATGGGGTCGCAAAGAGTCGGACTGAGCGACTGAACTGAACTGCTCTTTGAAGCATACGAGGCTGGAGACCAACTTTAGGTGTTGAGGACAGTGACAGCTTCCTGACTCGGCATTCAGGTATCCTGTTCCTTCAGACAGTGCAGATCTGACTTCATGATCCTATGGACCGACCAGGTCTCAGCTGCTGCTGAACTTTGCTTACTAGTGACACAGTGGTTTAGCAACATCAGTCCTTGAGCTCAGTTTCAGAAGGGTTTGTGCTATCGGAATACGCAATTTTCCTGCTGTGGCCCATGGTGTCTTACACTTTCTCTATGTGAAGCTCAGAGAGGAAAACACAAGCTCCTTTCCCTGTGACAAATATGATGCTTTCTTGCTTTATATGACATCTTTCTTGACCAGGCTGTCCCCTTCTGTACAGTAAGAGGATCCAGAACCCTGTCCCCCTGTCCTATGATTGAATATACTTCTCTGTATCCTTGTCTGCTGGACATTCTAGGACATCTCTATCTAACCCTGATCAGAATTGTCTCCAGTGGAACAACTATCCTATCATAGACATATCTTTCTGGATAGTTGAATCGGATATGCGTATTTGTGTGTTTTAAAATCAGGCACTTGCTATAGAGACACACGTTAAGTCAGGTGTGTATTAAGCCAGTTTATTTAAACCCTCAGAAATCAAACACCAGCAGACAGGAAGTGACTAGTGAGCAAGAGAGAGGAGCCAGGAAAGAGAGTGTGAGTGTGAAGAGGGAAGGATCCCGTTGACCAGGAACCAGGAAGATCGTCTTCGTGTTGTTGATCTTGATTCCATGGGGAAGAGGATGTGCCTGGTCCCACAGACTCTGTAGGTGAATAAAAGAGAACCAAAGGTTTAGCAGAGTCAACTGGGTGATGTCTGACAGGGGGAGCCTTGGGCAGGAGGCTCTCCAGGGAACGGGGAGCTGGTAGCTGATCCAGTGTTAGAATGCTGGTGGACCTCAGGACTCCACATCTTGTGATGTAGGTGAGGACCTGTGTGGAGTTTTCCCCAGGATGCATGTATGGTGGGATCCTTTATTTGCAGGATGCACTATGGGAGTCATGAACACAGGCTCCGTGTTTATGAGAATGGCTCCTCTAAAGATGGCTTACAGACTCTGAGATTGGAGTAAACCCCTCCATTTCCACAAGCTTTGTGTTCGGGGGCCTCAAAAATCAATTCTTAAATTTTATCTTACGTTGGAGGATAGTTCAGTATCGATGTGTTAGTTTCAGGCAGGTGTACGACAACATGATTTCTTTATACATACATATCTCTATCATTTTTCAGACTCTTTCCACATTTCGGTTTTGAGTTCTTGCGTATATTTCCCTGTGGTATACAATGAGAATTTTTCGTCTATCCATCCTGTATATAACAGTTTGTATCTGCTAATGCCAAACTCACAATCCTTCTCTTCCCCAGCCTCCTCCTATTAGGCAAACACAAGTTTGTTTTCTGTATCTGTGAGTCTGCTTCTGTTGGGTAAATAAGTTCCTTCGTGCCATATTTTACTTCCCATATATAAGTGACATCACAACATTTGTCTTCCTCTTTCTGACTTTCTTCACCGTGTATGATAATCTCCGTTGCACCCATCTTGCTGCAAATGGCATTGTTTCATGCTTTTTAATGGCTAATATTCCATTTTACCTGTGTACCACTTCTTTCTTACCATATTCACCTGGAAGCTACTTTTTTTTTTGTTTCCTTTCTTTCCTTCCATTTTGCATCAGCAGAAAAAGGAAAGCCACACGTTAGCCTAGACTGGTGTCATTTTTGGAGGCTATCTTAGTTGAAAAAGTTTAAGTATTTCACTTGGAGATAATCACCTTCTGAATGGGAGAGTTAATTCAAATGTATGTTTCAGACAGTGTGGTTGGAAGATCTTTACTGGTTCTGTCAGAATCATGAGATTAAACACCAGCTTTGCATAAAATGTGACCTCTCTTTAACCTCGGTTCTCGCTGAGGGAGGGAAGCACATGGACAACTTTGAGATCAGGACTGACGGGAACACAATTTCGTTTCCACCAGCTTGCAGCCTTTCTTGTTTGTCTCTGACGACTCCGGTTGTCCACATTTCTTCAGAATTCAGTTTTTCTCACTAAAACTTGCTCGGTGTTCATCAACCAACGAGTCTGAAATTTAATAGGGCTCAAGAAATGCAAAGTAGCCTAATGTAACAGAAAAAAAAAAAAGTTTTCTGGGGATAGAAAGTAAGTCCTTGGGGCAAAACATGGTTACGTGAGAATTTCGACACATATAAAAGCACAGAGTGTCTTTATTGATTTCTTTGATGGAACAGTGTTCATAACAGAGTGTGTTTACTTACAATTAGATGGAGTTGACATCACTCTTTTTTTTTTTTTTCACTGGGCCTGACAGCCATCTGGGGGTAGATCAAATGGGCAGGAATGAGAGACCCACCGAACACTACCCGTTCCGGTAATTTTAACATTTCTTAAGTAATGGATTATATAAAAGATTACTTGCGAGAGAACAAATTACAAGCAAACTGATTTGTTTCCTGGTAGTGAATGCACATATGGGGTGAAAGATTCAGGGGAAAAAAAAAAAAAGTATAGTTCCACTTACCACCCTTGGTGAAATCCACAATATTTTCCTCTGGAATCCGCAATTTTCTAACCTGCTCAATGAACCTCTCCCGATCATGCTCATCAACATAATCTTCTTTGCCTGGAAATCACAATTCAGGAAAGCAGAAATGTACCCGTTCTAACCGTTGCTGCAGACACAATGAGAAGAACTGAATGGGCTGACCAGGTTTCCCTTGGAATAACGGGAGAAAGCCTCAAACAGTTACCATTTCCCACCACTCAGCTGTCTGCTGTCCATCTTAAAGAATTAATCAAAAAAAAAAAAAGAATTAATCCCCATTCAACTGGGTAACCAGCATCAGCAGCAGGACCCCAAAGAACTCCATGAATTTGGGGCTCCTTCCATCACACTATGGAACCACCTCGCTCCTTGACCAACTTCCTGCCATCTGTGCTTAGGTCTCGTTCTGGGGCCCAAATAAATAGCAAACAGAGTTCTCCCCCAGTAGACACACGCTCACCACGTCACCCGTGATAATGCGAGACAATCTACTCTTTATTTAACCCTCGGTCCTACTCAGAACCTTTCCTGAAACGGACGTCTGACATCCCCAGGGAGGCCTGCCGTGCTGCAGTCCGTGGGGTTTGCAAAGAGTCGGACACGACTTAACGACTGAACAACAACGAACAGTAAGAAGTCCCCGTGGTACACACACCTCTTGGTGTTTCAACGTGGTTATTTGGGGGTGATGTCAATGTTCATAAGAATAACGCACTGGATAAACGAACAGGACAAACATGTATTTTAAAAGTTTCTGTTTCAAGGCTTGGGATACTTTGGAAAAGTGGCATAAAATGAAGGAATTGAGGACAACTTTGATATACGGTAAAGAATCTGACCGCCAATCCAGGAGACCTGGGTTTGATCCCTGGTTTGGGAAGATCCCCTGGAAGAGGGCATGGCAACCCACTCCAGTACTCTTGCCTGGAGAATCCCATGGACAGAGGAGCCTGGGGGGCTACAGTCCATGGGGGTCACAAGAGTCAGACATGACAGACTGACTACCACTTTCATTATAGCCATGCCTTCAAAAAAAAAAAAAAAAACACTCAGTACTTTTATTTTTAGGTTTTAACAGGTGAGAATAATTCTGAATTGTCCAGTGATATTTCCCACCACTTCCATCTAGTTTCTTCACCTCTCTTTCTATGGTAGATTACTTTCCAGGGCTCTTAGGTGGATGAGCAGAAAGACCTGGCGCTTGCAAATGAATAATGAAAGCACGAGATGAATTACGAATAAAAATACAGCAAAGCTGCCGTTACACGGCAATAGGGATGTCGTCAGGGGGTAATACATACCCAAGAGCGCAATGAGTCTGGTTCTGTTGCCTGTTTCATCCACGTTTTCACTATCTACTATCAGACCATTGTCAGACACCAGAATAAAGTAGAATAGATTGGCACCCGCATCTTTAATAGAGAGTGAAAATACACAGTTAGCCCCACCTTGAATAATTTATTATATTAGTAGATCACAGCTCTATCACAGTGAATTTAGCCTGTTGGCAGCGATGCCTTCTGTATTTATCCTATCGGCAAGCACAACTGCCTGTCAATCTCTGTCTCAGCCCTGTGTCGAATGCTGGAGTTGCTATGGCAGCAAGGAGAGAAGGCAAGACTTCTCCTTAGTCCCACCGTCTCACACAGTTGACCTGTCACTCCTTGCCATGTCCCTAAAGGGGTTTTCTAGAACATGCGTTCCAATGAACACTTTTTAAACAACACAAGCACTTTATCAAGTCCCAGGTTCCAAAAAAAAAAAAAAAAATTTCTTTGTATTTCTGTTATCTCAGACATGGAATTGATTTCTGTTTAAGACCAAAAGCAACAAAGCATTTCAGAGATTAGCCCTGCCATATATATATGAGCATGTTGTAAAGTAGATAGCTAGGGGGAAGGTCCTGGGTAGCAGAGGGTGCTCAGCTCGGTGTTTTTGTGACGACCTGGAGGGGTGAGATGGGGAGACACGGAGGTTATGGAGGGAGGGGATATCCATGTACATACAGCTGATTTGGAAGCTGGTCTATAGGAAGCTCAGCTCAGGGCTCTGTTATGACCGAGAGGTGTCGGATGGGAGGGTGGGAGGTCATAGGTGGAGGACATATTTGTATACATTCAACGGATTCACGTTGTACTACAGACACCAACCCAGCACCATAAAACAACCATCCTCCAATTAAAAATAAATTTAAAAGATGAAATCAGGGACAAGCAGAGATGTTTCATAGAGATACATTTTAAGGAAGCAATGAATAAGCAATATTTTAACCACGAAAATTTTTAAATATTTAATGGAAAGAATAAAAAAGAAAAAAAAAACTTCATGTTATTGAGTGCCGACCCTGTGTGCGGCAGCCTTCTGAACATTTTATATTAATTACTGCGTTTCCTCTGCCCCTCAGGCTGGGTTACAACAGAGCCCGTTGTCACGCTCGTTGCTGCGAAGATGGTTTACCTAGTAATGAGTTCTGTCCCCGCCTGAAGGGACACCCGTCCTCTCTGCCCGTCCACTCTGCCCTGTGTGTCGGGACAAGATGCAGCCCCGACCTACTAGGTGTCATTTCTACATCTGCTAGTCCATCCTGTCTCTCCTGGCCCCCATCACACCTTCCTGCAATCACTCAGCCACATGGGAGGTAAAACCGCCCGACTGTGTTCCCAAAACATGCCAACACAATTGCTCAGTGTCTGAAAACACTGACAATCATTAGAAAAAAAGATTAGCTTGAGAAAAAAGGAAAACATAGACACTGCAATTCAGGCTCCTAGCCCCCAACAAGTGCATGCTATTTGCCCAAACCTGCTCTGGGTCCACGAGCCTTGGGTCGCATTGGAACAACTCAAATCAGGTTTTCCGTGTCCTCCGGCCACCCATCTTTGGGAAGAGCCGTCCAAGGTCTGGGGTTGGACTCTGTGTTCATAACAAAATGCATTGCTGGGGAGATTCAGGGACCTGCCTGGTGTATGCAGTTCTTGAGGAAGTTAAGACCGAGACCGAGACCTGAGTAAACGTTTACCCGTGAAACACTTATACTTACATTCAGCCACGTAAACGTTGTTTGCGATCTTTCTTGCCCTAACAGATGACTCTATACATTCCCCGTTGTTCCTTAAAGACAAAACAGCTTCCAGTTGGTTGATAGAAGTCATATGGATTTCACATCTCCTTAGGATTGTGTTCCACCAACCACCACCACCACCCCCACATACGATGTCCTGTGTCACGAATCCTTTTATTGACTGAGACAGTGTGAGATTCACCAGTGAAGCTTGTAACACCGCGTGACTACCAAGTGACAAGGACGGTCACGTGGACGCATGAAGTCTGAGCAGTCATCCCAGGGATACACTGCCAATACAAAACAGATCACCTTCACCAACAAACAAGCCTGCAGAAAGCCAGAATGTAGGAAAGGAGAAGGAACGTAACAAGTCTGAGCTTTAATCCTTTTCTTCACGCTGAGAGGCACAGCTATCAACAGAGACCTTGGCGCTCTCCCAGTCCTGACAGGGTATTCTTAGGGTTTGCATACGTGCATGTGAAGTCGTTTCACTCATGTGTGACTCTTTGTGACCCCCTTGGACTGTAGCCCACAAGGCTCCCCTCTCTGTGGAATTCTCCAGGCAAGAACACTGGAGCGGGTTGCCTTTCCCTTCTGCAGGGGATCTTCCCAACCCAGGGATCAAACCTGAATCTCTTAATGTCCCCTGCATTGGCAGGTGGGTTCTTTATCTCTAGCGCCATCTGCGAAACCCGTTCTTAGAGGATATAATCTCCCCAAAGTGCAGGATAGTAAAGAAAAAAAAATGTCTTTAATTTTATCGAAAACAAACTCTTGCTGTATAAAAACACAGTAAGAGGACTTCCCTGTGGTCCCGTGGATGAGAATCCACGTGCCTATACAGGGAACAAAGGTTCAATCCCTGGTCCCGGAAGATCCCACATGCAGAGCGGCAACTAAGCCCGTGCAGCACCGTTACTGAACCTGTGCTCCGGAGCTGGTGTTCCTCAACTAGAGAAGCCATCAGAGCAAGAAGCTTGAGCACTGCAACTAGAGAATGGCCCCTGGTTCACCAGAACTACAGAAAACCCACACATGGCGATGAAGACCCAGCACAGCCAAAAAAAAAAAAAGAAAAATTAATTTTAAAAAACCAGTATAAGAGGAATTAACATGAAAGGACATCTGTGTATACAAACACGTTCACCCACATACAAAGCACATATGATATTTGACATACTGAATGATGTTCAAATATGAAAGCGAAAGTCACTCAGCCGTGTCCAACTCTTGGCGATCCCATGGACTGGACTGTCCATGGGATTCTCCAGGCAAGAATAATGGAGTGGGTAGCCTTTCCCTTCTCCAGGGGATCTTCCCGACCCAGGGATCAAACCCAAGTCTCCTGCATTGCAGGCGGATTCTTTACCAGCTGAGCCACCAGGGAAGACCAAGAATACTGTAGTGGGTAGCCTATCCCTTCTCCAGCGGATCTTCCCAACCCAGGGACAGAACCCCAGGTCTCTCACATTGCACACAGATTCTTGGACATGACTGAAGCAACTTAGCATGCACACATGGATGACAAAATATAAATTATGTATATTTACACACCATTATCTCCAAGCATAAGCTTCTGCATTCTTTCGCTTTTCTATTTATTGATTAAAAATTTTACTGTGTTTCTGTGTTAGTTGCTCAGTTATCTCTGACTCTTTCTGACCCCATACACTGTAGCCCACCAGGCTCCTCTGTCCCTGAGATTCTCCAGGACTGCAGTGGGTTGCCATTTCCTCCTCCAGGGGATCTTCCCCACCCTGGGATCGAACCCGAATCTCTTGTGTCTCTTGCACTGGCAGGCGGGTTCTTTACCACTAGGGGCACCTGTGCTATACAGATCCTTATTTATTAAGGTTTTTATTTCTCAAAACCAGTGGGGGCTTCCCTGGTGGCTCAGAGGATAAAGCATCTGCCTACAATGCAGGAGACCCGGGTTCCATCCCTGGGTTGGGAAGATCCCCTGGAGAAGGAAATGGCAATCCACTCCAGTACTATTGCCTGGAAAATCCCATGGACAGAGGAGCCTGGCGGGCTGCAGTCCACGGGGTCGCAAAGAGTCGGACACAACTGAGCAACCTCACTTTATTTCTCAAAATATGTACATGAGTTTGCATGCTCTCAGTAAACCATCTGCCGTGTAGTGGACATTCCCTGAATGGTACCTGGGGCTCTGAGGCTTTGGTAAACTCAGTGGTGATGAAAGATTCCAGGACATTCCATGGAGGCTCTCAGGGAAACTGCCCCCCTAGCTCAGATACCCTGCTCAGCCCCCCAGCTCAGGGCGTCATGTTCTCAACAGCATCCAGAGAGCTCCCTGCAGACGGGGGAGACGCTCCCTCCCTCAGGCTCAGGGTTTACAGGTGGTTTCCTTCTGGGTTATGTTTACTTACTTGAGAAAGAAGTGGAAGACAAGGGAGTCCCCTTTGTCGTTAAATGTGATGCTGCGAAGATAAACGTTGAATGGCCCATTCTCACTGGTCTTCTCTGTGTTGCTGGAAGCGATGTAATGAGTTCTCCATTCTCCTGAAATCTAAAAGCAAAATTTCCCTTAGAAATATGAGTTCCTCCCTTTTCATCCTGTTCGACACCATCCTTTGGGAGTTTTCCTACACTTTCACTGGGGCAGAAGCTACCCAAGTTTATTGAGCGAGAAGCCCTGCTTATAAAGTTATGTAAAGACTCGAGTCAAAGGAAGAAGAGGGAATTGAGGTATTTCTGTGAGTGCTTAAGCTCTCTTGTCAAATTCAGAACTCCAGTGCAACAGCTGTTTGACCGAACCTCCTCTGATTTGGTCTTCCCTGCTGGCTCAGGCGGTAAAGAATCTGCCTAAAATGTGGGAGACGTGGGTTGCATCCGTGGGTCGGGAAGATCCCTTGGAGGAAGAAATGGCAACCCACTCCACTATTTTTGGCTGGAGAATCCCATGGAAAGAGGAGCCTGGTGGGAGACAGTCTATGGGGTCACAAAGAGTCAGATAAAACTGAGTGACCAACACCTTCACTTCACTTTCCTCTGTTTTACAAGAGCAGTGAAAATGCCTAAGAGACAAGGAAGATAATAGGATATTGTTTTTAAGACATCAGTGAAAACAGACAGGTATATCTCCTGGGATAGGATGTGTGTGTATGTGTGTGTGAGAGGCTATATCCATATATGTGGTTGTAATTCACTGTAACTATACTATCAAACGGGCTTCCCTACTGGATCAGATGGTAAAGAATCTGTCTGCAATGTGGGAGACATAGGTTCAAAACCAGGGTCGGGAAGATCCCCTGGAGGAGGAAATGGCAACCCACTCCAGTATTCTTGCCGGAAGAATCCCATGTACAGAGGAGCCCGGTCAGCTATACAGTCCTTGGGGTCACAAAGAGTCAGACACAACTGAAGCAACTTCACACAGCATGTATGAATCCACATAACAGAAACCCCTAAGAAACACATATACACACACAAAGAAGACCTCCTCCCTGATCTGCTCATTTTGGGTACCTCTGAGTGGTGTGGCTCAGCTGGCGTCTCCTGGGATGAACAGACCAGACCAAGGGCCAAAGTCAAAAACAGGACCTTTATCTTGTTGGCTTGCATGGTTGACTCCACGTGGTCCTTCTTCTTGCAAGGCTGCGGGCGTCCCAGTGGTTTGGAGAGGATGTGAACGGCTTCCACTTTTTATCCTATCCCACTGCTCTTGGCGTGAGACACACACAAACCAATGGCCGCTCCTCCTGAGACAATGATGACATAGACATCGACTTCTGATATCCTGGTTGGCAGTTGAGCTTCCCTGGCAATCTGTGGCTTTTATAATGAGATTATACACTTTGCATCTGGACATTTGGCCTTTACACTCAGTGAGAAGTCAGGCTCTTTGAAGGTCAGGTATCTTTGCTTTCCTTGACATCCTGAGATTTAAAATGGGAGAAACCGTCCAAGATACATATCCGCAACTCCTGAACTGTTTTTTTGGCATTGAGAAAATGGGGTTTAAGCTTCTCTTCCAGAACTAAAGATGTGATGGATTTAACAAGATTATAATGAGGACTAAGAGACCCTGGGCAACTCTTGGATTTCTCTCAGGTGAAGAGGACAAAGCATGTTGATCACTTCCTCCTCACAAGGAGGACAGTGTATTCAGACGCACCCAGTAACCTCCTGGGAAGAGAGCCTGCCAGCAGCTCGTTGCCATCACCCCCTGTTCCAAAAACCCTCTTACCCATCTATTCTGTAATATACCATTTGCTCACTGACTCAATGATTTCTCCAGGCAAGCAAGAGAGCATGAGACTAGTTCTTCTAACTTTAAATATTTTGGAAGAAAAGAAAAAAAAGGAAAAAAACAAGTTTCCTCCCAATAAACTATAAAATTCATATTTTAAGGCAGGACAGAAAAAAAAAAAAAGCCAGACATCAACTTCTTTCTTCTGTGTTGCTTTGGACCTGTTGCCTTTTATCCTAACATGTAGGGTGTGTCTGCTCTACACATTAACCCCAGACCCTCAGGACACAGGATGGTGACGTTGACCACAGGCGTCAATTATGTTTTTCTTTCTTCTGATGCTGCCCACATAACTTCTTAAAGACTAGGAGGGGCATTCCCAGGAGGCTCAGTTATAATGAATTTGCCTACCAGTGCTAGAGATGCAAGTTCGATCTCTGGGTCAGGAAGATCCCCTGGAGTAGGAAATGGCAAAAAAAAAAAAACAACCCCACTCCAGTAGTCTTGTCTGAAAAATGCCATGGATGGAGGAGCCTGGTGGGCTACAGCCCATGGGGTCGCAAAGAGCTGGACACCACTGAGCATATAATCCAACACCCTCGATGAGGGATTGGCAATCCACTCTAGTATTCTTGCCTGGAGAATCCCATGGACAGAGGAGCCTGGCGGGCTACACTCCTTAGGGGTCACAAAAGAATCGGACATGATTGAGTGATGAAGCACGCACTCACAAAGGGGTCCGCGTGACTTGCTTTTACATGCACACCTGGAATATGCCTCCTTGGTCAACTTTATGTAAGATATCCGTGTGTCACTCTGGTGAATATCCCTTTTTCTCAAAAACGTATAGGAGTGTGCCTTCGACTTGCAACAGCCAACACAGCCCTCAGGATGTTCTAGGATTCTGCTTCCCGCTTTGTAATGCTCAGTCTGGCTTGAATTAAATCCTCTCCCCACATCTTCACCCCCTTGCCAACTCTTTCTGGTCAACTTGATAGCTCATTGAACTTTCGCTGATAATCCCTCCTCTGTTATCTTCAAGGACAATGAAAGAGCCGAAGAACACCTTCTTTGTTCTTCTTCCAATATTCATTCATGGGCATTTTCTTTCATAGGGATTTATCAAATGAATGTGCCAAATTACATCAAGTTCTGACTGCAGAAATTAAGGAACAATGGTACTTTTATGGTTTCCAGTCCAGCTGAGGAAAATTACCAAGAGCATGGACTCTGTATTGCTTGCTTCTGGGACACCTCGGAGCTCAGAATTGCTGTCTGGTATCAGCCCCTTGAGGAGGCTTTGGCTAAAACGGAGTCTTCAATTTAGGTGTTCATGTTGCCAGTTTCTCTGAGAATGACCAACAGTGTTCCTTCAGGAACATGTTGTTGTTCAGTTGCCAAGTCGTGTCCCACTCCCTGGGACCCCCATGGCCTGCAGCACGCCAGGCCTCGCTGTCCTTCACTATCTTCTGGAGCTTGCTCAAACTCGTGTCCATTGAGTCCATGATGCCATCCAACCATCTCATCCCCTGTCGCCGCCTTCTCCTCCTGCCTTCAATCTTTCCCAGCATCAGGGTCTTTTCCAAGGAGTCAGCTCTTCACATCAAGTGGCCATAGTATTGGAGCTTCAGCTTCAGCATCAGTCCTTCCAATGAATATTTTAGGGTTGATTTCCTTTAGAATTGACAGTTTGATCTCCTTGCAGTCCAAGGGACTCTCAAGAGTCCTCTCCAATACCACAGTTCAAAAGCATCAGTTCTTCAGCACTCAACCTACTTTATGGTCCAACTCTCACATGGATACATGACTACTGGAAAAAAAACCTAGGTTTGACTCTACAGACCTTTGCCAGTAATGTCTCTGCTTTATAATACGCTGTCTAGGTTGGTCATAGCTTTTCTCCCAAGGGCCGAACATCTTTTAATTTCATAGCTGCAGTCACCATCTGCAGTGATTTTGGAGCCTGAGGAAATATAATGTGTCACTGTTTCCACTTTTTCCCATTTATTTCAATAACATTATCTTTCTTTAAATCCTGTTCTTCTTTTTACAACATATTTGTGTGTTTATTTGCAATCAGGTTCCAGCAATGCAAGCCAGCAATATGCGCTGGGAGCACAGAGTCTTACCTACTAGACTATGAGGGAAGGTCCTCCTTTCTTTTCTTTTTTTATTTTGGTCCCAAGATACATCTTTATGTTGGTTTTCCTCTCTTCCTCTGTAAGTGTTCTGATCTAACGTCCTGCTGTGAAAGGTCATCACAGAAACTTGTTATGCCTCGTAACACTCACCCAGATTTTCTCACTCATCTCCGTGACTTATGTCATTTCCAGCAGGGATGTGATCCCAGCTAACACCCCTCATCCAACCATCATCACCCTTCCAGGCCTCCTTAGGCACCTTCAACATCCTGGGATTTTCCTCTGGAGTCTTACCAACACATGTTCCCCTAGGAGTGTTTCCCAGAACCATGCCCTCTTAGGAGGACCTTTCTAACTGCCAATCAAGGGGAGATGAAACACAGTTACTCTCAGAGATGATTGCAGACAGGTGGTGGTAATCCTGCTATTTTGTAACTGAAGGAAGTCATAGGACCTTTATTCCCAACTGTCTTTCATAAGCGTTGACGAAACTGACAGTCACAGAATGATAAATAAAAATGGAACCCTCCTGCACAAACACTACCCTTATAAACCCCTGAACAGTGCTAAGTGTCCTTCCTGACTTTTGCTCCTCAAATTTAGCCAGCTTTCTGTAACTATTGAGAGAGTCAATTTCTAGGCAGGTTGATAAGTAGTCCGGGGGGTCCCCAAGGAGAGAGGGTTCTGGAATTCTCAAGGAAGAGGAAAGGACAAACCGTTTTTTGGTCTATATTCCTTGCTGCTGCTGCTAAGTCACTTCAGTCGTGTCCGACTCTGTGTGACCCCAAGACGGCAGCCCACCAGGCTCCCCCGTCCCTGGGATTCTCCAGGCAAGAACACTGGAGTGTGTTTCCATTTCCTTCTCCAATGCATGAAAGTGAAAAGTGAAAGGGAAGTCACTCAGTCGTGTCTGACTCTTCGCGACCCCATGGGCTGCAGCCTACCAGGCTCCTCCATCCATGGGATTTTCCAGGCAAGAGTACTGGAGTGGGGTGCCATTTCCTTCTCCATAGTCTTAGTCAATTAAACAACTCAGTTTAAACTCTGTACTAGGGATCATATAGCAACAATGTATCCTGCTTGAGGACAGTTTCTCCTTCCTGAGGGTCTTCTGGCTAATCCTGTTGTCTTGAAATATGTGGAAGTGGGTCTAGTAAGATCTTTGCAACCTCTGGACATTCTTTTGATTCATTGTGATAACGAATTGGAGAGTATATAAATCCCTTGCTAACACTGGCGGTGGGGATGAGGGGCACTCTCTGTCCCCCTTCTGATGTCTGTGTCAGAAGCTTTCTCTATCTCTTTTATACTTTAATAAAAGTTTATTACACAAAAGCTCTGAGTGATCAAGCCTCATCTCTGGCCCTGGACTGAATTCTTCTCCTCCGTATGCCAAGAATCCCAGTGTTTTTCGTGGTTTAGCAACAGTCTTTCACTATGAAGCCTGTGTCTCCCAGTTTATAAATTTCTGATTTGTTTTTCTGTTTTCTCTGTGTTCGTTATTATTATTATTATTATTTTGATACATCTGAGATTCCACAACTGGATCTAAACAGTGAAAGGAAGATTTTGACCTTGTCTACCGAACACAACCTATCCCCTCAAGGATTTTATTTCATTTTTTTTTTAACCTAGGTAAATTTTTTTAATTTTGTGCTGTTTTCAAAGGTTAAAATTGATTAACACTTACAAAATACTGGCTCTATTCCTGGTGTTGAACAATACATTCTTGAGCCTGCCTTATATCCAATAGATTATACCTCCTAGGTCTCCACACTCTCCACTGGTCACCACTAGCTCTTTCTCTGTAACTGAGAATCCGCTTCTTTTTTTTTTGGTAATATTCACTGATTTATTATATTCTATAGATTCCACATGTAAGTGGTAACATGCAGCATTTGTCTTTCTCTAACTTATTTCACTCATCATAATGCCCTCCACGACCATCTACTTTGCTGCCACTGGCGTTATTTTGTTCTTTGTTATGCTTGAGTCGTATTCCATCGTGTATTCATACCACATCTTCTTTATTCGTTAATCTTCCAGTGCATATTTTGGTTGTTTCTGTGTCCTGGCTACTGTAAATAAGGTTTCTAGGAACACTGGGGGTGCATGTGTCTTTCTGACTTAGACTTTCGTCTGAGTATACACCCAGAGGAGGAATCAGTGCTCATACGTTAACTCTCTTTTTAGTGAATCTTCCGTTCTGTTTTGCCCAGTGGTTGCACCAATTGGCATTCCCATCGACAGCGTAGGAGGGTACGCTTTTTCCCACACCCTCTTCAATATTTGTTATCTGTGCTCTTTTTGATAATAGCCATTCTTATAGCTGTAAGGGCAGATCTCACTGTGGTTTTGATTTGCATTTCCTTGAAAATTAGCAGTTTTGAGCATCTATTCACGTCCCTGTTGCCCTCTACATTTCTGCTTTGGAAAATGTCTCTTTGATTTCCTTCCCATTTTTAAATTGGGTTGTCTTTTTTTTTTAATGTTGAATTGTGTGACCTGTTTATATATGTTGCATATTAATCCTTTATCAGGGATATCACTTGGAAATATTTTCTCATTTCTCATGTCTTTTTTCTTTTGTCAATGGTTTCTTTTCCTGTGCAAAAGCTTTTAAGGTAAATTAGGTCTTATTTGTTTATTTTTCTTTTCTTTCCTTGAAGATTCAAAAAATATTCCTGCAATTTTTGTCAAAATTGTGGTCTCCTGGTATTCCTCTAGGAGTTTCACAGTATGTGGTATTACATTTCAGTCTTTAATCCATTTTTACTTCATTTGTGTATATGGTATATGTATAAAGTTTTCTCAGCAGCACTTATTGAAGTCAGTCAGTTCAGTCGCTCATTCCTGTCAGACTCTTTGGGACCCCATGGACTGCAGCACACCAGGCTTCTTTGTCCATCACCAACTCCCAGAATTTACTCAAACTCATGTCCATCGAGTCTGTGATGCCATCCAACCATCTCATCCTCTGTCGTCCCCTTCTCCTCCCACCTTCAATCTTTCCCAGCATCAGGGCTTTTTCCAATGACTCCAGAGATCTAGCATCTCTAGAGACTCGAGATCTCTAGTCTTTCCCATTCTGTTGTTTTCCTCTATTTCTTTGCATTGATCACTGAGGAAGGCTTTCTTATCTCTCCTTGCTATTCTTTGGAACTCTGCATTCAAAATGGGAATATCTTTCCTTTTCTCCTTTGCCTTTCACTTCTCTTCTTTTCACAGCTATTTGTAGGGCCTCCCCAGACAGCCATTTTGCTTTTTTGCATTTCTTTTTCTTGGGGATGGTCTTGATCCCTGTCTCCTATACAATGTCACAAACCTCTGTCCATAGTCTATCAGATCTAGTCCCTTAAATCTATTTCTTACTTCCATTGTATAATCGTTAGGGATTTCATTTAGGTCATAGCTGAATGGTCTAGTGGTTTTCTCTACTTTCTTCATTTAAGTCTGAATTTGGCAATAAGGAGTTCATGGTCTGAGCCAGTCAGCTCCCAGTCTTATTTTTGCTGACTGTATAGAGCTTCTTCATCTTCAGCTACAAAGAATATAATCAATGTGATTTTGATGTTGACCATCTGGTGATGTCCATGTGTAGAGTCTTCTCTTGTGTTGTTGGAAGAGGGTGTTTGCTATGACCAGTGCATTCTCTTGGCAAAACTCTATTAGCCTTTGCCCTGCTTCATTTTGTATTCCAAGACCAAATTTGCCTGTTATTCCAGGTAACTCTTGACTTCCTACTTTGGCATTCCAGTCCCTTTTAATGAAAAGGACATCTTTTTTGGGATATTAGTTCTAGAAGGTCTTGTAGATCTTCATAGAACAATTCAACTTCAGTTTCTTCAGCATTACTGGTTGGGGCATAGACTTGGAATACTGTGCTATTGAGTGGTTTGCCTTGGAAACGAACAGAGATCATTCTGTCATTTTTGAGATTACATCCAGTACTGCATTTTGGACTCTTTTGTTGACTGTGAGGGCTACTCCATTTCTTCTAAGAGATTCTTGCCCACAGTAGTAAACATAATGGTCATCTGAGTTAAATTCACCCATTCCAGTCCATTTTAGTTCACTGATTCCTAGAATGCTGACGGTCACTCTTGTCATCTCTTGTTTGACCCCTTCCAGTTTACCTTGATTCAGGGACCTATCATTCCAGGTTCCTACGCAATATTCCTCTTTACAGCATCGGACCTTGCTTCTACCATCAACCACATCCACAGCTGGGTGTTGTTTTTGCTTATTGGAGACTCTTCTCCACCATACACTCGTGTCTTCTTTGTAGTACATTATCTAGGTCATGAATATCTTTTTTGTACAGTTCTTCTGTGTATTTTTGCCACAGCTTCTTAATATCTTCTGCTTCTGTTAGATCCATACCATTTCTGTCCTTTACTGAGCCCATCTTTGCATGAAATGTTCCCTTGGTATCTCTAATTTTCTTGAAGTGATCTCTAGTCTTTCCCACTCTGCTCTTTTCCTCTATTTCTTTGCATTGATCATTTAAGAAGGCTTTTTTATCTCTCCTTGCTATTCTTTGGAACTCTGCATTTAAATGGGTATATCTTTCCTTTTCTCCTTTGCCTTTAGCTTCTCTTTTCTTCTCAGCTATTTCTAAGGCCTCCTCAGACAACCATTTTGCCTTTCTTTTTCCTTGGGGATGATTTTGATCACTGCTTCCTGCACGATGTTAGAAACCTCCGTCTATAGTTGAGACACTTTGTCTATCAGATTGAATCCCTTGAATCTACTTGTCACCTCCACTATATAAAGTTAAAAGGTGAGAGGGCTAAAGTGAAGTCACTCAGTTGTGTCCGATTCTTTGTGACCCCATGGACTATAGCCTACCAGGCTACTCCATCCATGGGATTTTTCAGGCACGGATACTGGAGTGAGTTGCCATTTCCTCCACTGGGAGATTTTCCTGATCCAGGGATCAAACCGAGGTGTCCCACATTGCAGGCAGACGCTTTACCATCTGAGCCTCCAGGGAAGCCCTTCCACTATATAATCGTAAGAAATTTAAACTGTTAGCTCCTAATAAGTTGAGGTTACTTTGAAAGGATGATAAGAGCATTCTAAGTATCATTCAGGGAACATGGATAATAAGATTTGGGTGTCTATCAGACTTTTTCTAAGACAGAGACACTTTTATATTGATAGTACAAGACTCTGGGACTCTGGGAATACAATTGGCCATATGTGTACAATTCTGTGGAACTAGGTTCTTTTATTTCGTGACCAGTGCTGCTACAGAAAGATTTTGATTTAGTCATGTGTTTTTAATCCCCTTTTGTCTTTCTTTGTATTGGATAAGACCTTAGTTCGACAAAAGTGGTGGTGGTAGTTTGGTCACAAATTCATGTCCCATACTTGCGACCCGATGGACTGTAGCCCGCTAGGCTCCTCTGTCCATGGGATTTTCCAGGCAACAATACTGGAGTGGCTTGCCATTCCCTTCTCCAGGAAATCTTCCCAAACCAGGGATCAAATCCAGGCCTCCTGCACTGCAGGCAAATTTTTTACTGACTGAGGTGCCCGGGAAGTCCTGGTGTACAAAAGATATTCTTCTGCAAATATAAGCTGTTCTGTGGAATCTGCTATCATTCATTGAAAGATTTATTTTCAGGTTTACCAGCTGTTTATTCTCACTAACATTTGAGCATGTTACTTTATAAATGATGGGATTCCAGGGTGGGAATGGAGTGCTTTTCTCCTTTCAATTTTCGTTTTTTAAAAAATTATGTTTTCGTTTTTTTAAAAAAAAAAAACACTTTAGCATGTGGTTCAGTTAACCCATTTTGCTTTATGGAGGAAACAGTGTTAAATTTGTTATTTTCAAGCATGTTTCTTTATGATTAAGTGTGATTTCTAAATGTTACTTTTTATTTGTGTTTTGCTTTTGGTATAGCCAGATATTCAGCTTGTTTTTCATAGTCTCTGATGTTTTCAGAAAAATCAAAATATTTTCATCCCCTAAAAAAAAAAAAACTGGAAAAATTGGTTCTTCCCTGTTAGAGTTCCGAAATTATAGCAAGAGACTTCAACACAGTTACTTCAGAACTGATGGAACATTTCAGTTAAATGTCACAAAAGATATAAAAAATTTGGAAAAGAAAATTCATTCAGAACTACTCTGTCTAAAATATTTCACAGAACAGTGGAAGAATGCTTGTACTTTATAGCAAACCCCGATTTTCTCCCTTCTGAAACTTCAAGGAAGCCTCAGAAATGACACAGCAGTAAAATCATATGGATTATTATACATTTACCATTTAAGTTAGGATAGTATAAGAGGTAAAGAAGGCACTTGCCAGTGCAGGAGGCCTAAGAGACACAGGTTCGAGTCCTGTTTGGGAAGATGCCCCGGAGGAGGAAACGGCAACCCACTCCAGTATTCTTGCCTCGAGAATCCCATGGACAGAGGGGCCTGGCAGGCTACACTCCATGGGGGTCACAAAAAGTCAGACATGACTGAAGCAACTTAGCAAGCAAGCACAAGCAAAAACAGAACTAGAAAGTGCTTCTATTGTTGGAATTTAGAAAAAATTTTCCTTTTAGGGGCCCTCTGAAACAAGGGTCCTAACAAATGAACTTGACCAAATACAGCTGTGACTTTGTGGTAACGCATAAATAAAATTACCATAAAAATTGAGATCTTTTGCAAGCTGTTTAAATAACAATTGCTTGTAAATTCTTGGGGCTTCACTTGATACCTTGGAAGTCACACAGAGGAGGATTATGATGACATGAAGCAATTTTGAAATGTGGATTTTAAATCAACCCGCAGCAGGGGACTTCCCTGGTTAAGACTTTGCCCTCCCGTGGAGGCAGTGCAGGTTCGATCCCCGGTCAGGGAGCTAAGATCCAACATGCCTGCATGTGGGCTAAGTTCCTTCCCTCCTGTCTGACTCTTTTGCAACCCCATGGGCTGTGGCCCACCAGGCTCCTCTGTCCGTGGGATTTCCCAGACAAGACTACTGGAGTGGGTTGCCATTTCCTCCTCCAGGGAATCTTCCCGACCCAAGAATCAAACCCACGTCTCTTACGTCTCGTGGGTTGTTTACTTCTGGCGCCACCTGGGAAGCTTGTTCCTAGTGCTGCTGGTCTTTTTGGCAACGCGGGTGTGGTTTCTGCAGTTTGAAACAGAACCTTCATTGCATGCTTGCAGATTGACTATGGACTGAGACAGAAACGCACAGCCAGAAATGCAGACATCTGTCTGCAGGCTTCTCAGACTGCAGAGGTGGAACCTGGGTCATTTGGGGGCACACGGTGGAGTCTGGGTCTGGCCACGGGGGTGAGTGGTCCACATCAGGGACCTCTGTGAGCAAGCTTGGCTGATGTTCCAGACACCCACAGTCATTGCTGGTTGGGACGACTCAATGTTTATTTCCATCTCCCATCCATGCACCCAGCAGCTTGTGTAAGCCTCTGCTTTCTACCTTTTCTCATTCTAGGACACAAGTGGAGAAATAGCTCTTTCCATGGGAAGTTGGTACAAAGGAAAAAAACAAAACAGGAGTTGGCACTGAACCCCGAAAGGACACTGAAAATTTCTTCTCAGAGGTGGCATGTGGTATGCCTGCGGAGAAGACCTCATGAGGTAAGAGTTTGACGTGATCTCTTGTATGTCTCAGGGTGGGGGTCGTTGAAACGTAAGTGCCTCCCGGTCAGTCATCACTTTAGCTCACACCTGTGTGACATCCGCAAGCCCTGTTGTGCCCTGGGCCCTGAAGTGCATTCAAGAGTTACTTGCAAAAGAGAGGTAGACGGACACTTGTCTAGACAACTCTCCTGAAGGCTTTTGCAAGAGAAAAAAGAAAGTGTGGCGGAATGGAGACACACAGGTGCTAAAGAAACTCTTTTCATTTAGGAGGAAAAGCCAAAAGAAATAAGTAGCATAACAGAAATAAATGATTCATGAAAGAGGGAAATAATCGCATGTAACAAATATATATTTCTCAGACCACGTAGTGTTGTCAACAAATCTGAAAAAAAAAAACCTTAAGATTTAATACTTGCTCAAGAAGGTTGTGTTAGTTAGGATTCTACAAAGAAATACAAGAAGGATATGTATACAGTGACTATATATTATATATAATAAACATCTCTAATATACCTAATATTTATCATATTTATATAATAGAATGGTCTTTCCTGGTGGCTCAGCAGTAAAGAATCCACTTGCAATGCAGGATATGTGGGTTCAATCCCTGGGTCAGGAAGATCCTCTGGAGAAGGGCATGGCAACCCACTCCAGTATTTGTGCCTGGAAAATCCCTTGGACAGAGGAACCTGGGGGCTACAGTTCATGGGGTTGCAAAGAGTTGGACACGACTGAAGCCCCTTAGCATTCACACACATATAGTGCAATGTAATTTGTATAATGTATAATTCATATATAATAAATATAACAAATATTAGAGATGTGTATTATATATAAAATATACTTTTATAGTAAACATAAAGATGTTTATTGTGTCATATATAAAATTTAAGCTGAACAAAGCAGAGTATTTTTGCACGCATATAAAGCAACTGACTGAAAATTTTAAATATATCCTCATTGGCATGAAACATGACTCTAATCCATCCTTGGAAGGGCGTCCCTATTTACATTTTATGACTGAGCAAACAAAAGCAAAGGCCCAAAGATATTACACGTGGCGTGTCCTTCTGTAAATGTGAGCAAGCACAGCTTTTTCAGAATTTCAAAGGAAACGCGTCTAATATTCACCAGTTCCACACAAATGGCCTTGGAAGACTGTGATTTTTCCTGTATGGGTGGATCTGTTTGATGTGAGCTTGCAAAAGGCCAGATTCGCTAGGTGGGGTGTTTCTTGGGCCATCACTTTCACGGGTAGAAAAATCTCATCCAAACTTCGCATTTCTGGGCAGCACTTGAGGTACAGTGACGACGGTGGTGGTTGAGAACTTGTTGTTTGTACAGTTCACCACGTAGATTGCCACATGGAACAAAAGTGTTTTTTTTTTTTTAAAAAAAGGAAAAGAAAAAGAAGTTCATGCAAAACGGTTGATCAGCAAAAGCTGGTTTTATAGAGAAGCATGAACTATGCAGAAATTAATTCAAGGCTTTTTTCCCCAATTCAGTAGTGTACTCTAGGTACACAGACCTTCCTCAGAGTTAGCGCATCTCCTCACCAGTACGTGTGCTCTATATATTTGATGTATCTGTCCTTGTAAATGTACACCAAATATATGCATGTCTCTGTGTGTGTGTGCACACGCATGCGTGCATGCCTGTGCGTGTGCTTGTTTGCATGCCCATGTGCACCCAAACAGCTTCCCATGTTGTATTTAGCATCAGCTTGTAGAAAACTCCTGGTGTATTAAAATTGGAGATGGAAGTCAAGAATCTCTGCTTGTTTTTGTCTTCTGTTGAGATGGGCTTTTGTTTTGTTTAACCATTTACTTTGAGTTAAAGATGTCTGTTCCCTGGGTGGAGAAGATCCCTTGGAGAAGGGCATGGCAGCCCACTGCAGTATTCTTGCCTGGAGTATCCCAGAGACAGAGGAGCCTCCAGGGATACAGTGCACAGGGTCGTACAGAGTCAGACAGGACTGAAGGAACTTGGCCCACAAAGATGTCTTTAACTCTGAGATTAAAAGAGTTCTGTGGCTTTTAATGTTTTTCCTCATAGAATGCGACTGTCGAAGGAAATGCACCACAAATTGCTTTTAAAAGTACAACCCTTCATTGAATTTTAATAAATGGCAATTTTTTTTTTTCTAGACTCTTTGGGAGGAAAAAAAAATGAGGCTTTCCAAACTTCACTCAATACATCTTCCTGTACCTTTTAAGATTTCTTTATAAACACTCCAAATGCTTGTTTGGGTTTACTATTGATTCCTTGAAAAAAAATTATATATCAAACCCTCTTTTTATTGTAATTCAAATAGCTTTTCAAGTCCTCTTTCCTTGAGAAGTCAAAACTGCACAATTTTCTGCTATTTTTCACTTTCATTGTATCTGAAGGTGCATTTTTGACAACTGTCTTCATCGTATAAAATATCCTTGAGTGTTCTATATCTATCTTTTTTTAAACATGAAGCTACGTGTATGTATGAAAATTTCCTCTAAGCCATTCCTTGTAAAGTGTTTTCAACAAAAGGCTTTATTTTCGCTTCGTTTAACAGGTGTGGTTATGATTATAAAACGGGACAGATTTAAAAGATCCATCTTTAAACATATTTCCATGTGCTGCTCAGAAAGAGAAGGGTGTTATACAGCAATTCCCACAGACGTATCCAAATCGTGAATAATTTAAATACTGAATTCCAGGAAGCAGGCAATGTGTTCCGTCTTCTTTGTAGACTGGAGGCTCTTATCACTTATGGGCTAGGGACCTCTGTGGAAAAGTTAAATGAGCTCCAGTGCTTTAAGTCTAGTTGAAGCATTGTGGAGGCTTCTTATTTATAACATCCTTTCAATGAGACCTGGTAAATGGCCAAGACACTTTTTATCCAGGGAGGCAGCATTTGGTTGAATACGGTTGGCTGATTTTTCTGCAAGGGAGACAGAAACAAACAAACAAAAAATCACTTGTTATTTTTAAAATAAATATTTCAGAGGTTTCAGTAATTTCTGTAAAACAGACTAAACCGTTTTTATTTTTACTGACTTCTCTGTAAAGTATTTCTTAAAGTTTTAAAAAAAACCCACATTATTTATTTTATGGCTCACTAGAAAAGACCCTGATGCTGAGAAAGATTGAAGGCAGAAGGAGAAGGGGACGGCAGAGGATGAGATGGTTGGATGGCATCAGCAACTTGACGAACATGAGTTTGAGCAAGCTCCGGGAGCTGGTGATGAACAGGGAAGCCTGGCGTGCTGCGGTCCATGGGGTCACAAAGAGTCGGACACAACTGAGCGACTGAAATGAACCGAACCGAACCGATGGCTGTGCTGGGTCTTTATTGCTACACACGGGCTTTCTCTAGTGTTGGGGAGTGGGGACTCGTCTCCGGTTGTGGCATGAGGGCTTCTCATTGCAGTGACCTCTCATCGCAGAGCGTGGGCTGAATGCCCCCAGGATTCCGTAGTTCTGGCTCCCGGGCTCCAGAGCACAGATTCAATATGACTGAGTAAATAATCCTTTGCATATATCTACCACACTTTCTTCATCTTTATCCATTCATCATTCCGTGGGCGTTTAGGTGGTTTCCACAACTTGGCTATTGTAAACAGTGCTGTATCTTTCTGGATCAGAATTGCGCTTAAATATATGCCCAGGAGTGCACCGCACATTTCCAACGGGTCGGGTTTTTCTCTTTTGTCACCCAGGTGCCATGAATACTGCTCTTCGATTGCTGAGTGTTCAAAGATTTCCCAGGTAACTGCTTTCATTGGTTTGGAACTCAATTCTGGTTTTGACCCTAGAATATAAGTGATAGAACTCCAGCCTTTGAGAGTATGTTATTATTTACTCTATGACCCAGAGTCTGCCATATCGTTGTGGGTGTCTCATGGGTAATTGAAGATACGGTGCATCGTACACTTGGGTGAGTGTTCATTTGATGAGGTTCTGTTATACCAGTGAGTGAAAGGAGGGCTGGACTCTGAATCAGTAATGGCAGATTTGTGTATTTTCCCCTTCAGATCTCTCTGAACAGTGCTTGTCTATTTTGAATCTGTTATTTGCATACATGTATTTACAATCTTTTTATAACTTTCCTGTTGATTTAAGGGCCTTGTCATTAGGAAATGTCCATTCTTATGCTTAGTGAAGTGACAACCACTCTGTCTTGTCTGACTCTTTGCAACCCCATGGACTGTATAGAGATCTTCCAACCCAGGGATCAAAGCCAGGTCTCCCGCATTGCAGGCAGATTCTTTACCATCTGAGCCACCAGGGAAGCCTGAGGCCTCCTTTGTCTACTATTAATACAGCTACTTCAGCTTTTTTATAGTTGAAAGTCCCTGGCTCAAACGGTAAAGAATCCACCTGAAATGCAGAAGACCCGAGTTCAATCCAGAAAGTTCCCCTGGAGAAGAGCAAGGCAACCCACTCCAGTATTCTTGCCTGGGAAATCCCCTGGACAGAAGAGCCTCATGTACTCCAGTCCATGGGGTCGCAAAAAAAAAAAAAAAAAGAGAGAGAGAGAGAGACAGAGGATAAGATGGTTGGATGGCATCTCCAACTCAATGGACGTGAGTTTGAGAAAACTCCAGGAGATGGTGTAAGACAAGGAAGCCTGGCGTGCTGCAGTCCATGGGGGTCACAAAGAGACAAGACTTTGTGACTAAACAACAAATAAAAAACAGCTTTCTTATGCCTCTGGTTTCTGCAGTAAACTTTCGTGTGCACTCAATTAATTAATCTGACCGCGTTGGGTCTTAGCCATACCACGCAAGATGTAGTTATGATGCACAGGACCACAGTTGAGCCTCATATGAGCCTCACCTCGTAGTAGTTGTGTCCGCTAACCAGGATCAGTAGTTGAGACTCCCAGGCTTACTTGCTCTGTGGCATGTGGGATCTCACTCCCTTGACCAGAGCTGGAATCCACATCCCCTGCAGTGGGAAGCAGATTCTTAACCACTGGATGGCCCCGGGAAGTCTTCCCATGCACTTACTTCAAACTTTCAGGAGTCTTGTAATGAACACGCATCTCTTGTATTCTCATGGTGCTGGGTTTTAAAACTTGATTGAGTGAGAGTCCCTTGGACTGCAAGGAGATCCAACCAGTCCATTCTAAAGGAGATCAGCCCTGGGTGTTCTTTGGAAGGAATGATGCTAAAGCAGAAACTCCAATACTTTGGCCACCTGATGGGAAGAGCTGACTCATTGGAAAAGACCTTGATGTTGGGAAAGAATGAAGGCAGGAGGAGAAGGGGACGACAGATGAGATGGTTGGACGGCATCACCGACTCAATGGACGTGAGTTTGAGCTAACTCCAAGAGCTGGTGATGGACAAGGAGGCCTGGCGTGCTACGATTCATGGGGTCCGAAACAGTCTGACACGACTGAGCAACTGAACTGAACTGAACTGACTGTATATATTACGTAGAGGCTTGAATGTCTTAATGTCATTTGCACTTTTCAGATGTCATTTGCACTTTTCGTCTGACTTGGTGAGGTATTATGTGCATGGACCATGTCCATTTAAAAGGAACACTTCAGCGAGCTTGGAGATCGTAACCACACGCTCTCCGCGACAAACCTTGCACAGAACACCCCCAGCATCCCAGACTGTCCCCACAAGCCCTTTTTCAAACACTTCCTCCTACTGTTTGTAGCCCTCAGGCAAGCAATGATGTATTTGCCGTCACCAGACACAGTAGACGTGAGATTACAGAACATCAAATAGAGGAAGTAAGACAGCATGTACTTGTCCGTGTTTGTCTTCCTGGCTCACCAGTTTAGAGAGCTGCAAACACTGATGTGTCCAGCCACCCTGAAGCTACCTGTTCATGTGTGGTAAGTCACTTCAGTCTTGTCCCACTTTTTGCAACCCCATTGACCATAGGCCCCTCTCCTTGTAGCTCAATTAGTAAAGAATCTGCCTACAGTGCAGGAGACCCAGGGTTCGATCCCTGGGTCGGGAAGATCCCCTGGAGCAGGAAATGGCAACCCACTCCAGTATCCTTGCCTGGAAAAACTCATAGACATAGAAGCCTGGTGGGCTGCAGTCCACGGGGTCGCAAAGAGTCGGGCACGACTGAGCAACTAACACTTTGACTGTAGCCCTCCAGGCTCCTCTGTCCACAGGATTCTCCTGGCAAGAATACTGGAGTGAGTTGCCATGCCCTCCTCCAGGGGATCTTCCCGACCCAGGGATTGAACCCACGTCTCTTGCATCTTTCTGCATTGGCAGGCAGATTCTTTGCCACTAGCACCACCTGGGAAGCCCATATCGAAACTTAGGTAATGCCAAAAAGTATCTCACAGAACAGAATTCAATGAGACTGTCTGTAGTAAATTAGAAAGCTTATCATCCTTTTTCAATAACAAAATAAACCTTATATGTGCCCTGATGTATACAGCATTAACTGGCTTGTTCTAAAAATCATGTCACATGAAATAAACACTGGATTAAAGCATGTAAACAAAACAGAAGGTTAACTGAAACATATCCAGTCTGTGAAGTGACCAGCAAGCTGTCACAATGAATTTCCCAGTAAAAGACAAGGTGGACTACTGATACACAAAATAACATGGACGAATCAAAAAAAAAAAAAAAGATAAGGAAAGAAGCAAGACCCCATAAAACAAAGTTAGAGAAGCAACAGTTGATCCCATAGAGAAGCAACTATTTGGGGTCACAAAGAGTCAGACACAACTGAACTGACTTAGCATGCATAGGTGCATACCTTTGTCAAGACACATGGACAGGTACAGTCAGAATAGGTACCTGTAAACAAATGGACAGGGAAACAGTGGCTGACTTTATTTTTCTGGGCTCCCAAATCACTGCAGATGGTGATTGCAGCCATGAAATTAAAAGACGCTTACTCCTTGGAAGGAAAGTTATGACCAACCTAGACAGCATATTCAAAAGCAGAGACATTACTTTGCCAACAAAGGTCCGTCTAGTCAAGGCTACGGTTTTTCCAGAGGTCATGTATGTGAGAGTTGGACTATAAAGAAAGCTGAGCACCGAAGGATTGATGCTTTTGAACTGTGGTGTTGGAGAAGACTCTTGAGAGTCCCTCAGACTTCAAGGAGATCCAACCAGTCCATCCTAAAGGAGACCAGTCCTAGGTGTTCATTGGAAGGACTGATGCTGAAGCTGAAACTCCAACCTTTTGGCCACCTGATGCAAAGAGCTGACTCATTGGAAAAGACCCTGATGCTGGGAAAGATTGAGGACAGGAGGAGAAGGGGACAACAGAGGATGAGATGGCTGGATGGTATCACTGACTCGATGGACATGGATTTGGGTGGACTCCGGGAGCTGGTGATGGACAGGGAGGCCTGGCATGCTGTGGTTCTTGGGGTCGCAAAGAGTCAGACACGACTGAGTGACTGAACTGAACTGAAACACATATCAACAACACAATAATTTATTTTTAATATATTTCTAGATATAAACATTTATATACAGATATATATGATAACTTGAGGAATGGAAAGAATTATGAACAGATCAATAGCTGTAGCATAAATCTGCTAAAGAAAAATGTCCACCTCTGTGTGACACGTGCATTCACTTCCAACTTTCTTGTGTTCGAGAATTTTAGTGTTCCATGGTGGAAAAAATCCTGTAATAACTTTATGTTGTGTGTGTACTCCATTGTGTCTGAATCTTTGCGACCCCAGGGACCATAGCCCTCCCGGCTCCTCTGTCCATGGGATTTTCCAGGCAAGAATACTGGAGTGGGTTGCCATTTCCTTCTCCAGGGGGTCTTCCCCACCCAGGGATGGAACTCACGTCTCCTGCACTGGCAGTCAGATTCTTTACCTCTAGCGCCATCTGGGAAGCCCAACAACTATTAATATATTTTAGAAAAAAATCTAAAACCTGCTGCTTCCTTGGAGGCAAGAAAATAGAAAAGACTTTGCATTAGTTACCTAGAACTGGAGACACCAATGCTCTAAGTGAACTTTGAGATGATCATCTTTCTTTTTAAGAAATCTCCAACTGAGGCATGTTAACGACTTTGCTTTACGTTGCTTTAAACACATTTCTTTCATCGGAGGTGGTATTTGTGACTTCTTCACGATGGCAAGCAAAATGTAACCTGCATTTCATTGAGCATGATGATACAACGAAGATTTGTGCTTCTTTGTTCAACCCAAATATGCAGATCGTATATGAATGTATAAACTGGAGCTCTACAATGAATCGGGTCATAAATACATTCTTCCCCCTGTTTTGTGCACACGTATAAAAATATTATTACCAGGAGTGGCCGTGACCATGTGTTTCTCTGTCAGACTTTCTATAGGTTGCAGTATTGGTTCTGTGTGTTTGTCGCTCAGTTGTGTCCAACTCTTTGTGACCCCGTGGACTGTATGTAGCCTGTAGCCCGTCCTTGGAATTCTCCAGGCGAGAATACTGAAGTGGGTCGCCATTTCCTCCTCCAGGGATCTTCCTGACTCAGGGATCGAACCTGGGGTCTTCTGCATTGCAGGCAGAGATATACTATGGAAGCAATTTCCACATTTACATCAATTCAAATCATAGTCTCTGGATGACAAACTAGTAGTAAAGACGCAGCATCAAATCTAAAAAGCCATTGAGGGGACCTCCGTGGTGGTCCACTAGTTAAGACTGTGCCTTTCTAATGTTGGAGGTTTAGGATCAATCCCTGGTCAGGGAACAAAGCTGCCACGTGCTGCATGGTGTGGCAAAAACCCGAAATATAAACCAGAAGCAATATTGTAACAAATTCAGTAAAGACTTTAAAAATGGTCCACCTCAAAAAAAAAAAAATCTACAAAAAAGCAGCACTTGAATCGTATCTTTGTAATATGTTAATAATAATTACTAATATGATAATCATTAGTTTAGCAAATCTTTGTGCAAGAAATGGCCACAGGAAAAAAGCCAGTCACTGGAGAAAGTGTTATTTCATTGGGCCTTTCAGTAAAGGATCAGATGGTGAAGAATCTGCCTGCCAGTGCAGAAGACACAGGTTCGATCCCTGGGTGGGGAAGATCCCCTGGAGAGGGAAATGGCAACCCACTCCAGCATTCTTGCCTGGAGAATCCCATGGACAGAGGAGCCTGGCGGGCTACAGTCCACGGGGTCGCAGAGTCAGACTGAACCAACTTTGCATGCATGCACTGTTGATCTGAGGGAACTGTATTCAATATCCTGCGATAAACTATAACAGGAAAAGAATATGCTAAAAAGAATGTCTGTATGTGTATAACTGAGTCATTTTACTGTTCAGCAAAAATCGGCACAACACTGTAAATCAACTATTCTTCAACAACAACCAAAAAATTTCTCTGTAGTTGCAGAAGTCATTCAAAGATTGTAACTGTATCCACTGAGATGTTATCCCTCTACTCTTGTTCATTGTCTCTTCGTTGAGATATGTTCATTTTGGGGCTTCCCAGGTTGTGCTAGTGGTAAAGAAACTGTCTGCCAGTGTAGGGTATGTAAGAGACACAGGTTCGATCCCTGGGTGGGAAACATCCCCTGGAGAAGGAAACGGCAACCCACTCCAGTGTTCTTGCCTGGAGAAGCCCATGGACAGCGGGGCCTGGTGGGCCACAGTCCATGGGGTCACAAATACATGAATGAGTGACTTTCACTCACTTGCATCATTAAGACACAGGGCACAGACTGGATTCCGCACGTTGTCTGTCTAAATTCTTTGTCTCTTTGTGGTGTTCGCTCAGGAGCCGTCAGCTGTCTTGGGAGTGAATTAGGAGAAAGATAGGGGTTTGGGTTATATCTTTATTTTCTGCAAATGCATATTTTTGATATGTAAAATCCATTTCATATTGATCCATCGCTGGCCAGGCTGTGATTGCGCTGTGCAGGAACCATGCGAAACGCTGTCTCATTGTAACTCACATATCGTTAGAGGAAGCAGCTGAATATAAATGTGGAGACACAGATTGCTGTTAGTAAAGGGAGAATGAAATATTAGAGATTTGCAACTTTCCCGCCTAAATCCATACACAGGAGTTTCTATCTTGAAGCGTGAAAAAAGAGAAAAGGAACATATTCTTCTCCTAAATCTTTACCAGCTTTGGATTCTTTGCCAGCTGACCTGCCAAGGAAGCCCAAGAATTCAGGAGTGGGTAGCCTTTTCCTTCTGTAGAATCCCATGGACAGAGGAGCCTGGCAGGCCACAGTCTATGGGGTCGCAAAGAGTCAGACGTTACTGATCATGCATGCACACTGGTGTTTACACAGTCAATGGGAAAGTCATCTCTTCTCACCAGAGACGTTAATTCACATTCAGACTCCATGGTTCTTCATGTCTGTATCAGTTTGGCTGAGTCAGACATTGCTGGTGGGATGTGTAATCTCCCTTGTGGCATGCCAGCTCTTGCCTTGTGGTACATGGATGCCCTAGCCGTGGGGCACAGACTTAGTTGCTCCACCACAAGTGGGATCTTGGCCCCCTGACCTCAGATGGAAACCGAGTCCTCTGCATTAGAAGGTAAAGTCTTAACCCCTGAACCACCAGGACAGTTCTCAGACTCCATCTTTTAATACGTGCGATCCACAGCTTTTATTTTAGTGATTGTCTTTTATCTTGGAGAACTGTGATTCCTGACCGAAAAGCTCACCTTGGGGCATTTTTCAGTGAGAACTAAGAAGTGTCCCCAGTGTGCGTGAAATATGAATGAATGAGTTGAACCCACCAGACTCAGAGTACCAGATTTACCGCTGACAAAGAACATGCCAGAGGTTCTGCATAATCCTCACATGAGAAATAAATGAGTAAAGATAAAAACAGTTACTTTGAACACTGCAGAGGCTGAGGGTATTTATCTACAGATCCAAGAAGCAATGCATACTTCCACAATAAGGCCTCAGACCAGACAGGGGACACAAACACTCCAAAAGGCTTTGCATTTCTCATTCCAGAAATTCCCAGTCCACCTAGAGACATCTTCCTCTGACAGAGCTGACTGATAAGAAGCTTTTGTGGTTATGGTTGTTGTCGTTTCTTTGAAAGAGGACCAAATAACCTTGCAATATCTAACCTGCCAAAGTGAAGGGAAGTGTTAATCAATCAGTCCTGTCTGACTCTCTGAGACCCCATGGACTGTAGCCCGCCAGGCTCCTCTGTCCATGGGATTCACCAGGCGAGAATGCTGGAGTGGGTTGCCATGCCCTCCTCCAGGGGATTTTCCCAACCCAGGGATCAAACCCAAATATCCTGCATTGCAGGCAAAGTCTTTACCATCTGAGCCTTTACCAGGGAAGTCTTCAGCAATTAAATTATTTCCAAGACTATCATTTAGCTCTTCCAGCCTGTTTCTACAAAACAGGTGAATATGTTTCACACACTGTTTGGTGTCTTTGGTGGGAAAAAATAAAATTCTCTATGTCTCTCAGAGAAACCACCAAGACCATTTGCAAAATACGAAAGGATGCATTCTTCGTCAAGCGCTGGTAAGCGCGCCCTGCAGTCTTCCGTGTGATCCTGAAAACGACAGTTCGTGTCGACAAAGTCTGAAACATCAGTGCATCATGGCTTCTGAGAGGCTTTTTATCTGCAGACGGACACCAAACACAGCAAAACAATAGCCGAAGCAACAACAATCACGGAAAGAGTAGGTTGGGAATTTGGAAATGATTAAGGGACTTAACCCTGCTCACAGTTTTAAAGCTAAAAGTTGGTTTGAATACACCCTGGTCGAAACAGAACACCCTATCACGAAATTCTTTTTTTTTTTTAATTTATTTAATTGGAGGCTAATTACTTTACAATATTGTACTGGTTTTGCCATACACTGACATGAATCCTCCAGGGTGTACTTCTTTAAACCTATGTTCAAAACCAGCTTTAACACTTTCTAGATGTGTAGGGTGTCATGCGTTCTGGGGTCCTTTAGTCTTCCCATCAGCATTTTAGAGACTATTCGTGGGTGCGTGCCTGCTAAGTCGCTTCAGTCATGTCCAAGTCCTTGCGACCCCATGGACTGCAGCCCACCAGGCTCCTCTGTCCATGGGATCCTCTAGGCAAGAAGACTGGAGTGGGTTGCCATGCCCTCCTCCAGGAGGCCTTCCCAACCCAGGGATCAAATCCAAGGCTTCTGTGCCTGCTGCATTGCAGGAAGGTTCTTTACTGCTGGGCCACCGGGGAAGCCCAGAGTTTCTTAGTACTTGCTTCAAAACCGGCTGTGGAAATCAGTTTAGATCAACTGTGTAGCATATTCAGTCAAGAGTCTGCCACAGCGTGTACAGTCAGTCAAGGGAGATTCCAAAGGAATGTCAGCAGTGAGTTTTCATATTCAGCCATGATCTGAATCAACTTGAATATCAAAATTACTTTCCATTCCAGGAGGAAAACTGAAGAGAATTTGAGTGGTAAAGTATGTCCTTAATCCTTCATATGGCTCTCATTTTACTGCAGGTTTCTATAGGAATTAAGGGCTTCCCAGGTGGCTCAGACGGTAAAGAATCTGACTGCAACGTATGGGACCAGGGTTCGGTCCCTGGGTCGGGAAGGTCCCCTGGAGAAGGGCATGGCAACCCACTCCAGTATTCTTGCCTGGAGAATCCCATGGACAGAGGAGCCCGGTGGGTTACAGTCCATGGATTTGGAAAGAGTCGGACACGACTTGGCGACTAACATTCCTTTGCATTCTATAGGAATTAATGATAGGATGAGCCTGTGTGTTCTGAGAAAGGGACAATATTAATATGCGAGTTGATGCTGCTGCTGACCCACACCCCTCATCCTTGACTGAAGGCCATCTTTTGGCTGGAACGTCACACATTTACTACGGACCCTGTTTGGAAATTAGCTTCTGAAACCCTATTTAGCCGTGTCTTCCTACAGGTATGACAAATGTGAATTTAAAGGTGTGATCAGGCGGCCTCAAAACTCATCATTCATGCAAAATTGCAAGGTGTTAAAGAAAACCGTGACATCTTATCTTTCACCTACGATCTTTATATTGACCTTTCAGGGTCTGTAGGTAGATCCCCTTCACGGTTGATTACACTTATTGCTACTCTATTCTATTTTGGGGGCTTCCCTGAAAGCTCAGTTAGTTGGTAAAGAATCTGCCTGCAATGCAGGAGACGCCCGTTCGATCCCTGGGTTGGGAAGATCCCCTGGAGAACGGATACGCTATCCTCTCCAGTATTCTTGGGGTTCCCTGGTGGCTCAGCTGGTAAAGAATCCACCTGCAATATTTTTTTTAATATTTATTTATGTATTCATTTATTTATTTGGCTACTCGGGTCTTAGATGCGATATGTAGGGTCTAGTTCCCTGACCAGGCAGGAAACCTGGGCCCCCTGCATTGGCAGCACAGAGCCTTAGCCCCTGGACCACCAGCGAGGTCCCTCAACTTGTTCTTTATATATATGTGTGTGTGTGTGTGTGTTTAGAAAAATTATATATATTTAGAATGATCTTTATAACATATATATTTGCATACATATGTGTCTGTGCGTTTGATGGGTGGGATAAATTGGGCGATTAGGACTGACGTGTACCCACTACTGTATATAAAAGAGATAACCACCAAGGACCTATTGCATAGCGCACGGTGGCTGTATTCAGTATCTTACAATAACGTGTAATGAAAAAGAATCTGGAAGTGCGGCTGAGTCGCTTTGCTGCACAGCTGAAACCACCACCCTGTAAATCACCTGCATTTCAACTTTTAATACATTGGGGCAATGAAATCTGTACGTAGATTAATCTCCTTTATGAGAGTGAACTATTTTGATGAAGAAAGAAATGTCCTCCTCCACTAGTAACCTAAAAGCACAAGTTAATATCCGTTAATAGGCATCTTAATATCAAACGATCGCTCTTGAGTAGAACGACGCACCTCTGTTCACTGGCACATAAGCCACCCTTCTCTTCTTGTCTTTCTCTCAGAGGCTGCTCTAGTCTATTCATGGGCTTCCCTGTTGGGTCAGATGGTAAAGAATCTGCCTGCAACACGGGGAGACCTGGGTTCGATCCCTGGGTCGGGAAGATCCCCTGGAGGAGGGCATGGCAACTCACTCCAGTATTGTTGCCTGGAGAAGCCCATGGACAGAGGAGCCTGGCCGGCTACAGTCCACAAGGTCGCAAAAGAGTCGGGCACGACTGAGCGACTAAGCACAGCACAGTCTGTTAATAAAGAAAGCGATGTTACCAAACACTGTGTTCTCTGACGTTCGTTCTAACTAATTCTTTTGCAAACTTCATAAACCATAGCAGCGTTGTGTCACTGATTTAGAAGTGACTGGATATCATGTCTTATATTGAAGGGACTCCCCCCCCCTTCAAAATGCCCCCGTAACGTTCATCTATATACCCTTTGAGTTTTATGTGTATGATTAAGCTGCTGTGATTTTAAGATCACTTTCACGCAGCAGGAATACGAAAAGGGAGGGAGCACACTGCTTCCAAAGTTTGCTTTATGTAACAAATCCAGTAGACGCTAACAATCACTGTTAAGAGGCCGTGACAGTGTCTGACTGTGTTTACACATTTTTTAAATCCACTTAAACACCTTCCTGCTTGTGAAGCTCCGTTTAGAAAGCTAGTGCGTTTTACGTCCTTCTTCAGTACTTTCTTTATCTGAAGTAACACACAAAACCCTCTGAATAGGCAAGAAAGAAATCCTCTAAGATTTCTTTATAATTTTGCTCTAAAGCTTTTTTTCTTTTTCTTTTTGTTATAGTTAAAAAATAAAAACAATATGGGTCTTCCCTGATGGTCCAGTGGCTTAGCCTCTGTGCTCCCAATGCAGGGGGCCCAGGTTCAATCCCTGGTCACAGAACTAGATCCTACATGCCAGAACTAAAGATCGAGTGCATCTAAATACATGAATAAATAAAAAATTTTGTAAAGACAACATTATTAGTACTCTGGGCTTCCCTGGGGGCTCGGTGGTACAGAATCTGCTTGCAGTGCAGGAGACCCGGGTTCGATCCCTGGGTGGGGAAAATCCCCTGGAGGAGGGCATGGCAACCCACTCCAGGATTCTTGCCTGGAGAATCCCATGGACAGAGAAGCCTGGCGGGCTATGGTTCGTGGGGTCGCAAAGAGTCAGACATGACTGAGCGGCTCACACTTTCACTGGAACTCTGCAGGAACAGTCCAGTGAACGTCATGTTCATCAGCTGTATAAACTTCACATATCAGTGGCTACTCAGAAAGGTTTCCTGTGTTACTTCAGATAACGAAAGGACTGAACAAGGAGATAAAGCACACTAGCTTTCTAAATGGAGCTTCACAGAAAGGTGTTTGCTGCTGCTAAGTCACTTTAGTCCTGTCTGACTCTGCGTGACCCCATAGACAGCATCCCACCAGGCTCCCCTGTCCCTGGGATTCTCCAGGCAAGAACATTGGAGTGGGTTGCCATTTCCTTCTCCAATGCATGAAAGTGAAAACTGAAAGGGAAGTCACTCAGTCGTGTCCGACTCTTCGAGACCCCATGAACCCCAGCCTACCAGGCTCCTCTGTCCATGGGATTTCCAGGCAAAAGTACTAGAGTGGGGTGCCATCACCTTCTCCAAGAAAGGTGTTTAAGTGGATTAAAAAAAAAAAGTGCAAACACAGTCAGACACTGTCAAGGCCTCTTAACAGGGATGGTTAACATCAACCAGATTTGTCAACAGAATTCAGCAGAAATTAAGCTTTTAAGAACTCCCTGGTGGTCAAGTGGTTAGGACTCTGCCTCCCAGTGCAGGGGACATGAGTTCCATCCCTGGTTGGAAAGATAAGATCCCGCCTGTTGCATAAAGGGAAAGAAGGAAGGAAAATATGGAGGTAGGTTGGAAAGAAATAAGGAAAAGGAAGGAAGGAAAGAAAGAGGGATGAAAGGAAGAAAAAAAAGAAAGAAAGAAATTTAACACCCTGTGGCTCAGATGATAAAGAATCCACCTGCAGTATAGGAGACCCGGATTTGATCCGTGGGTCAGGAAAATCCAGTGGAGGAGAGCATGGCAACCCACGCCCGGATTCTTGCCTGGAGAATCCCATGGACAGAGGAGCCTGGCGGGCTGCAGTCCACGGGGTTGCAAAGAGTCGGACGTGAACGAGCCAGCTGAACAGCAGCATTGGCCGCTGTTAATCGTATATCCCATTGTGCTCAACGTATTCATATTGTTCTGCAGCTCTCTGGGACTTTTTCGTCCTGTGGCGCAGAACCTCTGAGGCCGTGAAATACCAACTTCCCGTCCTTGGTGTACACTTTGCTACTTTGTACGTCTATGACTTTACCTACTTAGATACTTCATAGCAGCACGGTCCTACACTATGTATCCCTTTGTGCCTGGCTTACCTTGCTCATCCATGTTTCAGCAGGTGACCGGGTTTCCTTCCTTTTTTTTTGGATAATGGATATTTGTAATTGATGACTAATTATCAATTAAATATTTTTTAATGTATCAGGCTGTCCCTAAGTCATCAGTGAAAAGCCGTTCACAGTACACTCTCCTGGTGTTATTTGCCTCCTGTTACTACGCCTGGCAGGGACCACAGAGGGCATTTCATTACAATGGTTAGTTATGGCGGTTCAGGCTGTGGATAAGAAACACATTCGGACATGGGTCATATGGATATCCACATATGGATAGTAGACTGCATTTGGAAGTATGAAGGGAAACAGCCCACTGGGTGCCCAGCCACTTGCGTTCCTCTTGCGAATGCAAAATGACCCAGTTTTTAAAGGATGTGCTGCTTCTTCTTTTTTTTTTTTTTTTGGTCTTCATTGCTGTGTGGGGGCTTTCTCTAGTTGCGGAGATGGGGGCTCCTCTCTGCTTGTGGTTCTTGGGCTTCTCACTGCGGTGGCCTCTCTTGTGGCAGGACACGTGGTCTTCAGGAGTAGTGAGTGGCCCCCAGGCCCTAGGACACTGGCTCAGTAGTTGTGGTGCCCAGAGATTAGTTGCTGTATGGCCTCTTGGATCTTTCTAGACCAGGGATCAAACACGTGTTCTTCTGCATTCCCACGTGGGTACTTTACCTCTGATCCACCAGGGAAGCCCCCAAGCCCTGCATTTTAATGGTTTTCATATATTCTTATCACCGCTCAGGAACCATTTGATAAAGTAAAATATCAGCATGAAGTGAAGTTAAGCGAAAGTTGTGTCCGACTCTTTGCGATCCCGTGGACTATGCAGTCCAGGGAATTCTCCAGGCCAGAATACTGGAGTGGGTAGCCTTTCCCTTCTCCCGGGGATCTTCCCAACCCAGGGATCGACCCCAGGTCTCCCACACTGCAGGTGGATTCTTTACCAGCTGAGCCACAAGGGAAGCCCAAGAATACTGGAGTGGGCTAGCGTATCTTCCCGACCCAGGAATGAAGCAGCGTCTCCTGCATTGCGGGCAGATTCTTTACCAACCGAGCTATCAGGGAAGCCGGTAAAATATATCAGCATAGACGATGCATTTGCTTTCCATATGCTAATAAGCTCTATAATGCTCTGAATATCCATCGTTAATTATTTTAAACCGTCTCATGAGTATGAAACGTTGAACCACTCATTATCAATTAGAAGTAACAGAAAGTTACCACGATAACAGGATTGACTTCAACATAGCGCATCTAATCCAATAATGGTTACATGCAATATCCCATTTAATATAAGCAGGCAGCCAGAGAAAAGGACTTAATATACCGCTTTTACGAGCAGAGTACTATATGCATACATCTAAGTTTCCAAAATTGGAGCAGAGTAAGTGATTTATAGCTAATCCTGTTTAAGACATTCCAGGGACTATTCCGCAGCTTTATGGGAGCCGTGTGAAGGACGTCTGTGCTAAGATTTTGTTTATTGATGTATTTGTTAATTTCTGGCCACCCTGGGTCTTCCCTGCTGCACGGCAAGCCGGGGTTACTCTCTAGGTTGTTGAGCTGCAGCAAGCCGGGGTTACTCTCCAGGTTCAGTTCTCCGGCTTATTGCAGCAGCTTCTTCGGCTATGGAGCAAAGGCTCCGTAGTAGTGGTGTGTGCGCTTAGTGGCCCCCTGTCAAATGGAATCTTCCCCGATCAGTGATCAAACCCGTATCCCCTGTACTGGCAGGTGGATGCTTGACCACTGTATCACCAAGGAAGCCCCCGTTAGGTGTTGAAAGGGTGAACAGAACGGGACCATTCCGGCAGGGAACAGCCACACCACACGTGTCCACTGGTCAGTATTTATCCACGTTTGCCATCAGCGTGGATTCAGTTCCTAGTAATAACGTGATCGCTCAGTCGTGTCTGACTCTTTTCGACCCCGTGGTCTGTAGCCCTGCCAGGCTCCTCTGTCCATGTGATTCTCTAGGCAAGAATACTGGAGTGGGTTGCCCTGCCCTCCTCCAGGGGACCTAATACCTCCCTCCAGCTGTAGGATGTATTGTGTTTCCCTAACCAAAAGGAGATTATACTATCGTGTAGGTGATGGTGGTATTATATGAGAATTGAGAAAACTCAGGTCTCCATGTGTGAGGAGAATATTTACGGCTGGAGGAGAAACTGCTAGCTCTGACAAGAAACAGGAACCAATGGTTGGGGGAGGCAGCATCATTTGGAGGCTGCTCATTAAGAAGTTTATCTCAGGGATCTCCCTGATGGTCCAGTGGTTAAGACTTTGCCTTCCTATGCAGGGGTACGGGTTGGATCAGGGAGCAAAGAATCCATATGCCTCGTGATACAAAGAAAAAAAAACAATATATAAAACAGAAGCAACATTGTAACAGATTCAGTAAAGACTTTTTTAAAAAGAGATAGCTCTAAAAAAAAAAAAAAAAAACATTTATCCTATGGTAGGTAAGACCCCTTGGACTGTAGTCGGCCAGGCTCCTCTGTCCATGGCATTTTCCAGGCAAGAATACTGGTGTGGGTTGCCATTTCCTCCTCCAGGTGAAGTTCCCCACCCGGGGATCAAACCCGTGTCTCTTACGTGTCTTACATTGCCAGGTGGGGTCTTTACCACTAACACCAGCTGGGAAGCCCAGGTAAGGAATAGCAGTAGTCTGCCCCAGTGGCTCAGAGGTTAAAGTCTCTGCTTGCAGTGTGGGAGACCTGGGTTCGATCCATCCCTGCATCCGGAAGATCCCCTGGAGAAGGAAATGGCAACCCACTTCAGTATTCTTGCCTGGAGAATCCCATGGGTGGAGAAGCCTGGTGGGCTACAGTCCATGGGGTCTCAAAGAGTCAGACTTCACTGAGCGACTTCTCTTTCTTTCTTTCTTTCTTTCTTTCTTCCCTCCTTTCTCCCTTTCTTTCTTCCTTCCTTTCTCCCTTCTTTCCTTCCTTCCTTCCTTTCTTTCTTCCTTTCTTTCTTGTGTATGAGACAAGATGAATGGTGTAAGATGAATATCAAGGTTACATGAGGGTATAGCCTGTTTAAAAGGTTTTCATTTCACCTGGAGTCACATTTGAAGAAAAACGTGTCCACAATTCCAAGCACATCCAAACGGCCAAACGTGTTAAAAATTCTAAAGGGATGGAAACAGCCCTAGGCCACGGATGTCTTGTCTCAATTATTATGTTTTGATGGGTAGTGATTTAGGTAATTTTCCCTCTGTGTACTCTTGGTTCTGATGTAAACATTTTCAAATCTCCAAATGCCCAGTCGGTAAAGAATCTGCCTGCCATGGGGGAGACTCGGGATCGATCCCTGGGTGGGGAAGATCCCCTGGAGGAGGGCATGGCAGCCCACTCCAGGATTCTTGCCTGGAGAATCCCCATGGACAGAGGAGCCTGGCGGGCTGCAGTCCCTGGGGTTGCAAAGAGTCGCGGACAGGGCTGAAACCCAACGTAGCAGATACAAACGGAAGAACTCCCGCCTGATTTTCTCTGCCCGGGGTCTTCACATGGGTGCATTTCTCCTGACCGGAAGGCAGACTCTCCTCTCTTAGTGTCCGCCCAGACTGCAAAGGCCGTTGAGTTCTGAGGGGCAAAGAGTCGGACACGACTGAAGTGACTGAGCACAGCACAGGAAAAAGCACATAAATGCAAGCAGTGTTCTGGGTCTCAAACTCAGATGTAGCGAGAACAGAGAACACGCTCAAAATTATAACATCATGGACAGAACCACACACAGAACGATGCTTGGAAATCAGGGTGAATGCAGGATGGTCTGCAATATATGTCTCAACTCCAGCTTCTTTGGGAATTCTTTCCATAAAGAAATCAGGGGGAAATGGGCACCATCAGATGTGGTGACTGCTGAGGGCTGACTTCCCTGTGTCCGCACGTGGTGGAAGGGGCAAGGGAGCTCTCACTTCCTGCTACCACCTTAGTCAAAGCTACAGTTTCTCCAGTAGTCATGCACGGATGTGAGAGTTGGACCATAAACAAGGCTGAGCACCAAAGAATGGATGCTTTCCAACTGTGGTGTTGGAGAAGACTTGAGAGACCCTCAGACTGCAAGGAGATCCAACCAGTCCATCCTAAAGGAAATCAGTCCTGAATATTCATTGGAAGCACTGATGTCGAAGCTGAAACTCCAATACTTTGGGCACCTGATGTGAAGAACTGACTTATTGCAAAAGACCCTGATGCTGGGAAAGACTGAAGGCAGGAGGAGAAGGGGATGACAGAGGACAAGATGGTTGGATGACATCACCGATTCAGTGGACATGAGTTTGGGTAAACTCTGGGAGTTGGTGCTGCAGTCCATGAGGTCGCAAAGAGTCAGACACAACTGAGTGTCTGAACAACAACAAGAACCATCCTGTTGGGGTTGGGTTTCTTTCTTTTTAAATTGCTTCACAATGTTGTGTCACTTTCTACTGTACAGCAAAGTGAGCTCTATATATACCTATATCCAGTCTTTTTTGGATATCCTTCCCATTTAAAGCAGTGCAGGGAAAACTGGACAGCTATGTGTAAAAGACTGGAATCGGAACACTCCCTAACACCATGCAGGTAGTGTTAGTGGTAAAGAGTGGGCCTGCCAGTGTGGAAGATGGAAGAGACGTGAGTTCTATCTCTGGATCAGGAAGATCCCCAGGAAGAGGGCATGGCAACCCACTCCAGTTTTCTTGTCTGGAGAATCCCATGGACGGAGGTGCCTGGTGGGCTACAGTCCTGGGGGCGGTCCCAAAGTGTCGGACACGACTGAAGTGAGAGAGCACACACACACACACACACACACACACATCTAACAGAGAAAGGCAAACTTTAAGCCAGTGCATGTTACTGCTTTCGACACACTTGTCAGATAACATCAGAGATGCCACGTATTGTCTAAAACCTTGCTGGCATCTCTGAATGGCTGAACTCCTTTCTGAAGCTCTGAACTCACTTGCAAATTTCTGTTCTCACTTCCAAATTTCTGAACTCCTGAAGTCGTTTCTGAATTTCTAGTCGGTGGACCTGTTGCGTGGTTGACACCTGCATTCCCTACTCTCTTTGGCACCGGTTACCAGTTACCTGGAAGATAGTTTTTTCCGCAGAATGGGATGGAGGGTGGTTTCAGGGTGATCCAAGCACGTTGCATTTACTGTGCACTTTATTTCTATTAACATTCCATCAGCTCCACTGCAGATCATGAGGCGTTTTAGATCCCAGAGGTGGGGGACCCCTCACCTACATAATTAGGTTAACTATGCCACCATGTCCAAGAATTTGCATTTTGAACAAGCATCCTGGTGATGTTGACATCGTTGACCCAGAGACCATATTTTGAGAACCCCTGGTTGAATAAATGGGAAAATCTAAATGTCAAATAATTTTTCAAATGAAAAAGAATGGCCTTGGCTCCCGTGAATGTATTCATTTATCCCAACGATTATGAGAAAATAACTTGCTGCCTACGCTGGTTAATTTCCTTTTTCTATTCATTTTATTTTGCTTATGTATTTTTTTAAGCTGAGTAGCTTCTTAATGACTACAAAATGAAAACATCATCCTCACTTTGAAATTGTTTTGCCTCAGGAAACAGATCAACTAAATGAATCAAAACAGATCAAACTAAACACATCAACATGCTAAATAATATCAGTGGAGTAATAACAGATCTTAAGCTGATATATTAATGCGCATTATGCCATACTTAAACTGCTGAGAACTACACTCCCTGGCTGTATCTTTTCTTACGGTGTCAAGAAGCAGTAAATTTGTAGTGTTAAACAAATTGTGACAAACCACATTTAGCGTCATTATAAAGGGAAGTTTTTGGAAAGCAAACAAATCAAAGCATCTCAGCTAAGTGAACGAAGGGCTCTGTATCTGCTGATAGAACAGTTAAACTAGTTTTTACCTCTAATTAAGAAAGACACATACAACTGGTGTTCGTGGCAGGCCTGTTTACAATAGCCAAGACATGGAAGGGGCCTGAGTGCCCATCAGCAGGTGATTGCTTCAAGGGTATGTGATACATACACAAAGGAATATTACTCAGCTGTATTTAAAAAAAAAACTGACAGTTTGCCATTCTCAGCAACATAGATAGACTTGGGGGGCATTGGGCTAAGTGAAATAAGTCAGACAAAGACAAATACTTTATGATCTCACTTATAAGTGGAATCTAAAAAATACAATATGTGAGTGAATATAGTGAAAATAAGCAGACTCAGACATGCCCAGAACAAGCTAGTAGTGACCAGCAGGGAGAGGGAAGCAGGCAGGGGCAATACAGGGGTAAGAGATTCAGAGTTTTGAACTATTCTGAATAAGAAAAGCTACAAGGACATATTGTACAACACAGGAAACATAGCCAATATTGTATAATGCCTATAAATGGATTATAATCTTTAAAAGTTGTGAGTTACTATATAGCACACTAGTAACTTATATAATGCTTCCCTGGGGGCTCAGATGGTAAAGAACCCGCCTGCAATGCAAGAGAGCTGGGTTCACCCTGAGCTGGGAAGATTCCCCTGAAGGAGGGCATGGCAGTCCTCTCGAGTATTCTTGGACTTGCCTGGTGGCTCAGAAGGTTAAGAATCTGCCTGCAATGCAGAAGAGCTGGCTTCGACCCTAGGTTGGGAAGAAGTCATCGTGATCGTGCAACTGTAGTTAAACTTGAAACAAAGTATACTGCAGGTGTAATTTTAAAAAATAGCAAACAGTTTTGCTATTCACTAGATCACTAACTCACATTAGTGACACAGAACTTGTACATGAGTTCAAGGACAATCACATACGATATATTTCTCTCTCTCTCCATCTCTCTCTGTTTTTTAAAATATTTATTTACTTGGCTATGCCAGGTCTTAGCCACTGGACCACCAGGGAAACTCCAAGATGGATTTCTGAACATTTTCATCTTAGGCTGAATGTCCTGGGGAAGCTTACTTTGCTAAATACATTCCCCGAAGATGGTTTCAAGACATAATTAATCCTTCTATCACATCTGCAGCCATGAAATTAAAACAGACTTGCTCCTCGGAAGAAAAGCTACGGCAGACACAGCATATTAAAAAGCAGAGACATGACTTTGCTGACAAAGCTTTGTCTAGTCAAGGCTATGGTTTTTCCAGTAGTCATGTATGGATGTGAGAGTTGGACCATAAAGAAAGCTGAGCACAGAAGCACTGATGCTTTTGAACTGTGCTGCTGGAGAAGACTCTTGAGAGTCCCTTGGACTGCAAGGAGATCCAACCAGTCCATCCTAAAGAAGATCAGTCCTGAATGTTCATCGGAAGGATTGATGTTGAAGCTGAAACTACAATACTTTGGCCACCTGATGCGAAGAGCTGACTCATTGGAGAACACCCTGATGCTGGGAAAGATTGAAGGCAGGAGGAGAAGGGGATGACAGAGGATGAGATGGTTGGATGACATTGCTGACTCGAGGGACATGGGTTTGAGCAAGCTCCAGGAGATGGTGAGGGACAGGGAGGCCTGGCGTGCTGCATTCCATGGGGTTGCAAAGAGTCGGACATGACTGAGCGACTGAACAATCACATCTGACTTTAAAATGTATCAAATCATTGCATCGTGTTTTTCTTTAAATGCAGATAAATTAGTTTTATGAGTTGCAGATATATGCACAACTGACCTTCCCCACTCAAAAATATCTTCATCTGTTTAATCTTCTGTTAAAAGTTTTGCTGTACAGCAAGAGCTGGTCTGTGCTTTGCATCCTTCTCTTAAACCAGCTTCTGGTCTGTATTCTGGGAAATCTTGGGTCATTGTAAAGGGACTTACCTGTCCTCTGCAAATAGCCGTTTCAAAAAAGTTGCTACTATTCTGGTTATTTAATAACAATATCATATATATGGATGCATTATTAATGGACAAAAATATATATATATACCAACACTTAACAAATACAGACAACCAAGCCACGAGTGTGTGTGTGTGTGTGTGTGTGTGTGTGTGTGTGTGTGTTTGCCTCTAGCCCTCTGTTCTCTCAATAGGAAGTTTAAAATATTTTAGGGAAAGTTCTGTAAGAAGTTGTTTGCAGCCCTGAAACTACACTGCTGTCTTCGCATGACTGGGTAACTTATTTCCCCATTACTATCTGTCTGCTGACATTGCAAGCACGTACTTGTTGATGTATTTCTGTTTTAAAAGTATGACTATTTTATTGAATGTGTCTTCCCAAACACAAAAACCAGCATTTCCCCATATTACTAGCTAAAATGTTGATGAATCATAAAGAATGTGAAACAGTATTTTTGCTGCTTCTATGAATGAGTTGTATATATACATATATAGAGAGAGTTTTATATATTCCATAAAATTCTATATATTCTGAAGCCATATATATGTATAGTTTCATATATTCCATCAAATGAAATTCCATATATTCTGGGGTGTATTATTATTCCTACAGAGTCATATATACATGTTATATATATATATATTTTAATATATTTCTAAAATACAATGCTCTTTATTCTGGAGTACATTATTATTCCTTCAAAGCATGTTTAAATGAAAGCAAGATGCTTGTTTTTGCCAATGGAGTGATAAACAATCAACCATCTTTTGAAAAGTCATATATATACATATAGTTTTATATATTCCATAAGACAAAATTCTATATATTGTACAGTGTATTATTATTCATACAGTCTTATACATCTATATATGGTTTTATATATTCCATAAAATAAAATTCTCTATGTTCTGGAGTGTATTATTCGTACAAAGCATGCTTAAATGAAAGTGAGATGCTGGTTTTTGCCAGTGGAGATACAAACAAGCAATCATCTTTGGAAAAGGTCTTACCCTGGCTGCCCAAGAAAACTGTACCCAATCAAGACATCGATGTTGCAAGTACTTTCAGAGATAGGGACCAATGAGGCCAGTAACGGGTTGTTTTACCCATCCCTCAGCCCGTGGGGTAAAGGGAGACCTCCTTTCTCTGCGGAATGCTGGTTTCCACTGCAAGGTGAGGCTCAGAGTGACCCCAACCCCAGAGCAAGGAGGTGGGGTACCTGACCCCAACTTCTGTTACGTAACTGATGGATGCCTGTGTCTGGGCACTAACTGGCTTGCATATACTTCTTACTTATTCATCCTGTGGCCAACCCATGCCCCCCTGGCCCAGGACAGAAAAAAATAAATAAAGTAAATGAAAACCAAACTGCCAACAGTCCCGATGGCAAAGAGTCGGGACTGCAGTGTCAGGATACTTCACGGTGGGACACTGACTGTAAGGAGTCAGTGCCAAGGCCTTCATATCCATCAGTGCTTCTCTTTCATTCCGCTACTGGAGCTCTTTTTGTTTTTACTGTTTGCACTCTGTTACGTACTCCTTGGAAGGAAAGTTACGACCAACTTAAAAGTGAAAAAAATGAAGTCACTCAGTCATGTCCGATTCTTTGCAACCCCGTGGACTGTAGCCCACCAGGCTCCTCCATCCGTGGGATATTCCGGGCAAGAATACCGGAGTGGGTTGCTGTTTCCTTCTCCAGGGGATCTTCCTGACCCAGGGATCAAATACAAGTCTCCCGCATTGCAGGCAGATGCTTTAACCTCTGAGCCACCAGGGAAGCCCCATGAGCAAACTAGACAGCATAGTAAAAAACAGAGACATTACTTTGCCAACAAAGGTCCGTCTGGTCGAGGCTATGGTTTTTCCAGTAGTCATGTATGGATGTGAGAGTTGGACTATAAAGAAAGCTGAGTGCCAAAGAATTGATGCTTTGAACTGTGGTGTTGGAGAAGACTCTTGAGAGCCCCTTGGACAGCAAGGAGATCCAACCAGTCCATTCTAAAGGAGATCAGTTCTGGGTGTTCCTTGGAAGGATTGAATATTCATTGGGAGGACTGATGCTGAAGCCAAAACTCCAATACTTGGGTCACCTGGTGCGGAGAGCTGACTCATTGGAAAAGACCCTGATGCTGGGAAAGATTGAGGGCAGGAGGAGAAGGGGACGACAGAGGATGGGATGGTTGGATGGCATCACCGACTCAATGGCATGAGTTTGAGCAAGCTCTGGGAGTGGGTGATGGACAGGGAGGCCCGGTGTGCGGCAGTCCATGGGGTCGCAAAGAGTCAGACATGACTGAGGGACTGAACCGAACTTTCCGAGAGGAAAAAAAAAAAAACCAGTCACCAATGGTTATTTGTTTAGAAATTTACTTTGTGAGTAGCAGAAGGTATTAAGAGTGGATGGAACAAGGCAAAAACAACTGAGGAAGTGACTTAGAAAAACACAGTGAAGTCGCTCAGTCGTGTCTGACTCTTTGTGACCCCATGGACTGCAGCCCACCAGGCTCCTCCGTCCATGGGATTCTCCAGGCAAGAGTACTGGAGTGGGCTGCCATTTCCTTCTCCAACAGTGAGACAAGCACATCAAAACCACCGGGAGGGATCACCTCTCACCTGTCAGAACGGCCGGCACCAAGAAGACGGCTGATGACGGGTGTGGACGCAGACGTGGAGAAAAGCAAACGCTAGTAACACTGTTGATGGGCGTGCAAACTGGTTCAGGCACTCCGGAGAACAGTATAGAAGCTTCTCAAAAGAATTCCAAACAGAGCTACCAAACCATCTGGCAATTGCACTCCTGGGTGTTTACAGGAAGGAAATAAAGTGATTCTCTTGAAGAGGTGTCTGGACCCGTGTTCATAACAGCGTTGTCTGCAGTTGCCAAGACATGGATGTCAAGAGATGAATGGATAAATAAGACGCTGTACATAGACTTGATGGAAAGGTGAATTCTTTATCCACTGCGCCACCAGGAAAGTCCTAAAGATTTTTTTTTAATTAATTAATTTATTTATTTTTGATGTGGGCCATTTTAAAAGTCTTTGTTGAATCTGTTGCAATATTGCTCTCTTTTTTACGTTTTTATTTTTATTTTTTTTTTTTGGCAGTGAGGAACGTGGGAACTTGCACCCCCTGCTTTGGAAGGCAAAGTCTTAACCGCTGGCCTCCCCAGGAAAGCCCCAGACTGGGGTTATTTTCTTTTAAATATATAATGCTGCATCCTGTACCAGGCCTTAACAATAATCTCTTTATCCGGTGGTTAACTCCTTACTGATTTTCTATTTTGTACATTGTATCACAATTTTAACGAGTCATTCAGATTAAAATTGTTCATGGAGCCTCGAGTAAGCCACCTATACCGTCTTGGGAACAAACGGGGATCAGAGAAATGAGTAGATGAGTTCTCTTCATTCTTGGAGGTTGAATGCTAGTGGGAGAGGGCAGAAAATACGCCAACAGGTAAATATGTTAAGGAAAAATGTTTGATTTCAAAAGATGCATTATCTTTTGATATGAAAGATTTGGTCACCTCCTCCAGTCTGGTTCACACCCCTTTAATTTACTCACATATTTTTCATTGAACAAACACTTTACAGTTCTGTGTTCTTCGGTGTGATGGCTTTATCTTAATTGAATATCTGACATTACCTTACGCTGTTGACTGCCAATATTTCTAATGATGGTTACCGCATTTTAAAAACGATCATTAAATGGAAACAGAAAAAAAAAATTTAAATGAGACTTTCATAGCTGAACCTGTGTTTAAAAGCCTGTATTCATTTCCCATCAAAGTCAAATGGATCACACTGAACAACATTATGAAACTGTTGTTACCCCAGATCTGTAAATAACGCTGTTTACTTTTTGGAGTCAGAAGTCCCATAGTGGTTTTTATGAGGATTGTTCCTTGTAGATGTGTCTGTGTGTCTGTGAGTGTTAGTCTCTCAGTCGTGTCCGACTTTTTGCGACCCCATGGACTCTAGCCCGCCAGGCTCCTCTGTCCATGGGAGTCTCCAGGCAGGAATACCAGAGTGGGTTGCCATTCCCTTCTCCACGGGATCTTCTAGTACTGTAGAATGCAGGGAGCTCAAATCCAGTGGGTTGGGGTGGGAGCAAGGTTCAAGAGGGAGGGGACGTATGCACACCGATGGCTGATTCACGTTGGTGTGTGGCAGAAACCAACAAAATATTGTAAAGCCGTTATCCCGCACTTAAAAATAAATTTTTAAAATAATAATAAAATAATAATAAATATATAGTACACAAGAACAAATCATCAAGGAAAGTGCCAGTCCCAAGGCTATCATTACTCCAGGAAAGAAGGGCAAGAGTTAAAGTAATGCTATTAGATAAGAACCAAAGACACATATATAATTGTATGTGTGAATCTGTATAACATCTAACTTTCTCATCACACAGTGTAGGGCAGGCTCTTAATTGCTGTCAAAATATATACTGTTGATAACACTGAAGAGTGTAAGAACCAATTATGCCTTCTGGTGTCTGCTGATTAGTATAGGAATGTTCAAACTCCTTATTGTCAGTCCAAATCCTTTGATATTGAGATTATTCTCCTTTTACTTTCTTATTTAGATTAAAGATATTAAAATGTTCAGTTGTTAAAACTTTAGCCAGAGGCTGCCATGGTGACATGTCTCTCTTTTTCTGTTGACATAATTTTTTCGACTTCATCTTGAAAAGAAAAGAAAAAAGAGGTCTCTAATTTAGAATGATTAAGTCAGGTTCATTTTCTGCATTGGCTTTGAGAATTAAATCTTTCATCTTTATAATGATATAGAATCCTTTTTTGCTTAACAAGGGAAAAGAAATGAATGAATTTTTTTTTTAAAAAAAAAAAAAGCTCTTTGGTTTGTGTTGGAGGTATAGCCAATAAACAATGCGATAGTTTCAGGTGGACAGCAAAGGGACTCATACATATACATGGATCCATTCTCCCCCAGACTCCCCTCCCATCCAGGCTGCCATGTGACATTGAGCAGAGTTCCCTGTGCTGTCCAGCAGGGCCTTGCTGGTTCTCCATGTTAAATACAGCAGTGTGTCCACGTCCATCCCAGACTCCCTAACTATCCCTTCCCCCATCCTTCCCCCTGGGGACCATAAGGTTATTACAGAGTATTGAACAGAGTTCCCTATGCTGGACAGCAGGTCCTTCTTGGTTATCCTTGTTAAATACAGCAATGAGGAATACATTTTTTTTTTAATTCAATAAAGAATTCCTGCACTGAATTACAAGAAGAGAGAGCTTATTCCTAGGAAGTATTTCTGGGAAATTTGGACAATTAGAGCTTATCCCAAAGAGGAAGAAGTTGGCTTTAATTGGAGTGTCGTCAGTGTGAAGGTATCCGGTGTAATTTCAGATACTTGGTGGGGTATGCATTTTTATTTCAGTGGTACTATAGATACAGGGGCTTCCCTATATAAAGAATTTGCATGCCATGCGGGAGATATGGTTCAGTGTGTTGGGAAGATCCTCTGGAGGAGGAAATGGCAACCCACCCAAGTATTTTTGCCTGGAGAATCCCGTGGACAGAGGAACCAGGCGGGCTACGGGTTACAAAGAGTCGAACCCGACTGAAGTGACTTAGCACACACTCAGGAACATAAGAATGTATAGGAATGATTGAAAGTTCAGAAGTCATTCTCCCATGGGCACTTTTTTAAAAACTTTTTTTTTTTTTTTTTTACTTTTTGGCTGTGCTGACTCTTCAATGCTGCTTTGTTTTCCTCCTTGTGATGTGTAGGCTTCTCATCAGAGAGGCTTCTCTTGTTACACAGCGTGGGCTCTAGGGTGTGTGGGTTTCTCTTTTGAGGCTTCCCAGCTCTAAACCACAGGCTCAGTAGTTGCGACACCCACGCTTAGCTGGTCCGTGACACGTGGCATCTTCCGGGACCAGGGATTGAACCCGAGTCTCCCGCACTGGCAGGCAGATTCTTTACCACAGAGCCTCCAGGGAAGCCCTGTATGGGCACTTTTTACAAAAACAAGTGAAAATAGCTCAGCGATTTCTTCTGCTCACCGGTGGATTAATCGTTCAAATTTTATACCATCAAACTGAATGCTGGGGCGTGACATTTATTTTAACAAATGACCAGCACCAGACTTTACTTCCTAATTATGTGTGTACAGCTCCATGCATTATCGTAATATATCTCTATATCTTTATTACTTTCTTCATTGAACCTAGTTAATTTATTCCTTTACTCACTAAGCTCTCTTTAGCTCTTCAGATTTTGTTACTTACAATTTTCTCTCACACAGGCATTGCGTCTGCCTCTGTGTTTCAACATCAGTCACCTCCTTGCTACATAACTGAGAAGAGACTGTATAATATATATACAGATTGTATATATTATACAGACTGTATAAATTATGTAGAATTTAATCCAGAGGATATATTCTATCTCAAATAGGTTTAAATCCAGGTTCTTTCAATGAAGTTTAAGTCATATCCTTTGACACAAGCCTTTGTTTACTTATCAGTTGATTTCAGTCGCTCAGTCATGTCTGACTCTTTGTGACCCCATGAATCGCAGCACGCCAAGCCTCCATCACCAACTCCCGGAGCTTGCTCAAACTCATGTCCATCGAGTCGGTGATGCCATCCAACCATCTCATCCTCTGTCGTCCCCTTCTCCTCCCGCCTTCAATCTTTCCCAGCATCAGGGTCTTTTCCAATGAGTCAGTTCTTCCCATCAGGTGGCCAAAGGATTGGAGTTTTCGCTTCAGCATCAGTCCTTCCAATGAATTTTCAGGACTGATCTCCTTTAGAATGGACTGGTTGGATCTCCTTGCAGTCCAAGGGACTCTCAAGAGTCTTCTCCAACATCACAATTCAAAAGCATCCATTCTTCAGCGCTCAGCTTTTCTTATAGTCCTACTTTATACACATCCTTACTTCATATAAAAACATCCTAAGATCAGTATCACTTAGATTGTTGGGAGAGGTGTTCTAAAGTTATTACTACGCTCTGTTGAGGTGGCGGAGACATTCCTCAACATCTCAAGGCCGTTCTGCCTGGATTAAGAATGGAAGGGATGTGAAACCGATGAACAGGAGAGAAATCAAAGTTGAATAGTATGTTTACGTAGCTGAGACCCAGAGACACTGAATTACTCACCCAAATGGCAGAAGCCCTCATCTTAAACTCCATTTTCAGTCGAGACAGAGGAGCAGGAACATGTCCTCTGTTGAAATTCTTTAGGCAGTTAGAGGAAGGTCACGGGTTCCTTGTGAGTCTTCCGGGCCTTGATTGTTCTCAGCTAGAAATAATTCACAGGCCATAGAGATATTCGCTATTGCTGTGCAGTTGCTCAGTCGTGTCTGACTCTTTGCGACCCGATGGACTGTAGCACGCCAGGCCTCCCTGTCCATCACCAACTCCAGGAGCTTGCTCAAACTCATGTCCATCGAGTGGGTGATGCCATCCAACCATCTCATCCTCTGCCGTCCCCTTCTCCTCCTGCTCTCAATCTTTCCCAGCATCAGCAAAGAGACATTGAGGGATAGTAGCAATTCCTGCTGCTCTGCTGATGCTAAGTCGCTTCAGTCGTGTCCGACTCTGTGCGACCCCATAGATGGCAGCCCACCAGGCTCCCCCGTCCCTGGGATTCTCCAGGCAAGAACACTGGAGTGGGTTGCCATCACCTTCTCCTCCTGCTGCTCTAGAGTATTATAAATTAATACCTATTAAAAATATTTTGAACTGTTAATAATGAATAACTGGATATGTGCTTGATACCCAATTTATATTTTACATTAAATAGGTTTAAGTGTATATATCTATACAACTTGTATAAGTACTGTATATAGTATATACTTTTTATGTGCACGCAAATTGTATGTATAGATGTTTTTATGCAGTTTTACAACACACATATATATATGACTGAAGTGACTTAGTACAGCACACAAATGTATATAATTTGTATATATACATATAAGTTGTACAGATGTATGCATTGTATCCATATATAAATTGTATGTTGTTGTTTAATCCCTCAGTCATGTCAGACTCTTTACAGACATCATGGACTGTAGCCCACCAGGCTCCTCTGTCCATGGGATTCTCCAGGCAAGAATACTGGAGTGGTTTGCCATTTCCTCCTCCAGGGGATCTTCCCTACCCAGGGATCAAACCCGAGTCTCCCACATTGCAGGCATATTCTTTACTGCTGAGCCACCAGGGAAGTCCAAATCTGTTTAAGTATAAATTCCCTGGTGGCTCAGACAGTAAAGAACATGCCTGCAAAGTGGGAGAACTGGGTTCAATCCCTGGGTTGGGAAGATCCCCTGGAGGAGGACAGCACGCATATAAATTACACAAATTATATGAGAATATATGAATTATGCTTTATATACAAATTGTATATATATGTTTGTGTACATTATACAAACTGTATAAAAATATAAAAATCATGTTTTATATAAAGGAATAAAATATATATTGAGAAAAAAAATGTGAAAAGAATGCAAAGTAGAACTTCCCTCATTTGATTTTATTCATATGCTTCAGTTACTCTTCTATAGCCCTTTGAGATTCATAGAACAAAGTCCCAGGTGCCGAGGAAAGGTCAGAAAATTTACACAAGAAAATATTAGTTTGACTTTTCTTTCCTACTTTGCTATGAATATGTCCATGGAGAAACCCAATTACAGATGACATTGCAAATGAGGTGTCCTGCATTTTATCTGCTTATCAATTGCCTATGTCATCAATCTGTTTATCTATTCTCTATCTCATCTATATATCTGGCTAGCTGATTATTATCTATCTGCTGTCTCTCCACCTACCTATCTATACATCCATCCATCTATACATCTATCCATCCATTGGTCAACCCATCCATTCCATCTATCCATCCATCTATACGTCCATGCATCTACTTATTTGTCTGTCAATCTATTACGTATCTATCCATCCGTCTATTGATCTATGTACCAAGCTAGCTATTATCTATTAATCATGTATCATCTTTCTAAATCTTGATGGACCAGCTCAAATACAGCTTTCTCTTTGAAGCTTCTGGTAATTGCAACAATAGCGTGTAAGGAAAAAGATGAGTCAGGTGTTGAGTGGACCCCAGTGTTTTTCACTGTGTCTTCTCTGCTAAAATATACATCTTGTTATCCATCCTTTTACATTGCGCACTTACTTTTACCTGTTTACACTGTAGGCCAGTGTTAGTTGCTCCGTCGTGTCTGACTCTTCACGACCGCGTGGACTGCAGCCTGCCAGGCTCCTCTGCCCATGGGATTTTCCAGGCAAGAATGCGGGAATGGGTCGTATCTTCAGGGGATCTTCCCGACCCAGGAATCACACCTCGGCCTCCTGCCTTGCAGCCAGATTCGTTATCATCTGAGCCCCTGGGGACGCACCACATTGTAGGTGAGGCTAACCTAAAATTCTGAAATCATGTCAAAACAGAGCTCGTAATGAACTCGTCATCAAAACAAGCTACTCCTCTTATATGTTTGGTCAATGCTATCTTCTTTTCTCTGCTACTATCAGTGCTTTGCATTCACGATAATAAAAATAACACTGTAAAAGTGTTTTTATATTTTTATGCCATAGTCGTAGAACTGCCTGTTTTTTTTTTTCCTTTACTTGTTCTTGATTGGAATATAATTGCTTTCCAGTCTTCTGAGTCATACATGTACACTGCTAAGTTGCTTCAGTCATGTCCGACTCTGTGCGACCCCAGAGATGGCAGCCCACCAGGCTCCCCCGTCCCTGGCATTCTCCAGGCAAGAACACTGGAATGGGCGGTCATTTCCTTCTCCAATGCATGAAAGGGAAAAGTGAAAGTGAAGTCGTTCAGTCGTGTCTGACTCTTAGCAATCACATGGACTGCAGCCTACCAGGCTCCTCTGTCCGTGGGGTTTTCCAGGCAAGAGTGATGGAGTGGGGTGCCATTGCCTTCTCCGTACATGTATACTGCTATACAACAAAGTGAATTAGCCATAGGCACACATGTACCCCTCCCTCTTGCTTCACACCTCATCCCACCCCTCCGGGTCATCACAGAGCCCGTGCTGAGCTACCTGTGTTTTACAGCAGCTGCCCACTGGCTAGCTACTTTACACATGGTGGTGTGTACACGTCAGGGCTGCGCTCTCAACTCATCCCCCCTTCCCATCCCCTCCCCCGCGTCCACAAGTCTGTTCTACCTGCGTCTCTGCAGATGGTGACTGCAGCCATGAAATTAAAAGATGCTTACTCCTTGGAAGAAAAGTTATGACCAACCTAGATAGCATGTTGAAAAGCAGAGACATCACTTTGGCAACAAAGGTCCGTCTAGTCAAGGCTATGGTTTTCCCAGTGGTCATGTATGGATGTGAGAGTTGGACTGTGAAGAAGGCTGAGCACCGAAGAATTGATGCTTTTGAACTGTGGTGTTGGAGAAGACTCTTGAGAGTCCCCTGGACTGATCCAACCAGTCCATCCTAAAGGAGATCAGTCCTCGGTGTTCATTGGAAGGAATGATGCTGAAGCTGAAACACCAGTACTTTTGCCACCTCATGCACAGTGTTGACTCATTGGAAAAGACTCTGATGCTGGGAGGGATTGGGGGCAGGAGGAGAAGGGGACGACAGAGGATGAGATGGCTGGATGGCATCACTGACTCGATGGCATCACTGACTCGATGGATGTGAGTCTGAGTGAACTCCGGGAGTTGGTGATGGACAGGGAGGCCTGGCGTGCTGCAATTCCTGGGGTCGCAAAGAGTCAGACACGACTGAGCGACTGAACTGGACTGAACTGAAGTGCGTCTCTATTCCTGCCCTGAAAATAGGCTCATCCGTGCCATTTCTCTAGATTCACATACATATATATGTGCTAGACAGTCCTTGCTTTTCTCTCTCTGACTTGCTTCACTCCGTAGTAGACTTCCGCATCCACACTGACACCTTTGAAGGCCAAGCTGCAGTGTCTGGGTCTCCGTTTATCATCTCCAGCCGATGCTGTGAGGCCGGCAATGGGTAGCACAGTGGAAGGCGAGCTTCTCAGGCCCTTCTGAGCCTGTTTGTGTCGCACGGATTTGGCTGTGATGACGAAGTCTGTGTGTGTGCACAGACGGCACGGCATATCACAGAGAAGGGCAGGAGTGTGGTTTGGTGTGTGTTCAATGCAGACTTCCAACAGCACGCTAGAACGCGGATATGAGACTCAGGGACAGACCGAAGGTCTGGGAGATATTCCACGCCCCACGGAGCAGCTAGTGGAGCTCTGCAGTGGGGTGAAATGCCCTGTGCCTTCTTTACAGCATAGAGATAGAGTGAACTGCAACCAGGATTCACAGTGGGACATCCTATTCCTGACATGTGCTTGGAGAAGCCTGATGACATGACTGATTTTGACTCAATGAGCCAAAGACTATATAGAGTTCCTGAAAAATATGAGGGCTTTGCTTTGTAGTGAGTCATTAACGTCCTGTTATGTTTTCCATTTCTTTCTTTTATTGAAATATAGTTGATTTACAGTCTTGAGTTAATTTCAAGTGTACAGTAAAGTGATTCAATTGCATATATATATATATTTCTTTTTTTTATTCTCTTCTGTTATAGGTTGTTGCAAGATATTGGGTGTAGTTCCCTGTTGCATAGTAGGTCCATGTTGCCTATCAATTTTATATCTGCTGCTGCTGCTGCTAAGTCACTTCAGTCATGTCTGACTCTGTGTGACCCCATAGACAGCACTCCACCAGGCTACCCCGGTCCCTGGGATTCTCCAGGCAAGAACACTGGAGTGGGTTGCCATTTCCTTCTCCAATGCATGAAAGTGAAAGGGAAGTCGCTCAGTCGTGTCTGACTCTTCTTGACCCCATGGACTGCAGCCTACCAGGCTCCTCTGTCCATGGGATTTTCCAGGCAAGAGTACTGGAGTGGGGTGCCATTGCTTTCTCTGAATTTTATATCTAGTAGTGTGTATATTTTTAAAATAACACTAGTTTAATGTGATCATTTTCCTGTCAGATTTGTCTTACTTTTGGCTCTTTCACCCTATTAAAGGCCTTTTATTCTATTTTATTTTTTTAAATTATGAAACTATGATAACACAGGAAACTTGGAAAATACAGGAGAAAATTGCATAGCCCTAACCCTAATCCTAACCCTAACCCTAATTTTTCTTATTTGTATAAGAAATAAGATGATTTCTTACTTGGATAAGAAATGATGATTGTATATTACAATCATTTTTTAAATAGATAAATTAAAATTTTCAGTTGGGGTTTCAATAGCAAACTCTCAAAAATTAATAGAATACACAGAGAAGTAGAAGGATATAGTAGATCTGAAAAGCACAGTGAACCAGTTCAACATAATTAAGATTTATACCTTTTTCACACAACAGAAAGATTCAGGTTCCATTCAAATCTCCATAGACTATAAACTAGGAGACGCTGGAACAGATCCAGGGACGTAAAACAAGGTGCAGAAATTTCCGTGGTCTAATGGTATTGAAATCATATGCAGTGTGTTGCCTTATCAGGTCGTGTATGTGCTTTAATTCCAGCCTTCTAATTTATCCCTCACCCCTCCTTCCCCTTTGCTAACCATAAGTTCAGTTTGTATTTCTGTGAGTCTGCTTGTTTTGTAAATAAGATCAGCTGTATCATTTTTTTTTGAGATTCCACATATAAGTGATATCTCATAATATTTGTCTCTGTCTGGCTTACTTCCAGAGAAGGCGATGGCACCCCACTCCAGTACTCTTGTCTGGAAAATCCCATGGATGGAGGAGCCTGGTGGGCTGCAGTCCACAGGGTCGCTAAGAGTCAGGCACGACTGAGCAACTTCAATTTCACTTTTCACTTTCATGCATTGGAGACGGAAATGGCACCCCACTCCAGTGTTCTTGCCTGGAGAATCCCAGGGATGGGGGAGCCTGGTGGGCTGCCGTCTATGGGGTCACACAGAGTCGGACATGACTGAAGCGACTCAGCAGCAGCAGCAGCAGCAGCAGGCTTACTTCACTGGGTATGATCATCTCTTGGTCCGTCCATGTTGCTACAAATGGCAGTTTCATTCATTTTTACGGCTGAGTACTATTCCATTGTGTGTGTGTGTTTGTGTGTATATATATATATATAATATATATAGCTCCATCTTTATCCATTCCTCTGTCAATGGACATTTAGTTTGCCTCTCTGTCTTCAGCTATTGTGAACAGTGCTGCTATGAACATTGGGTGTGTGCGTCTTTTCAAGACTCTTATTCCGTTTTGATGTTTTACTGATAAAAACAGCTTTAAAGTCAAACTGATTCAATATTCCTTGCTACTGGACTGGGCCGTCCATAAAGTAAAATTTATAATTTGTGAAAAAGCACAAGTGTTAGTCGCTCAGTCATACCCGACTCTTGGCAACCCCCATAGACTCTAGCCCACCAGGCTCCTCTGTCCATGGGATTTTCCAGGCAAGGATACTGGAGTGGTTTTTCATTTACTTCTCCAGGGGATCTTCCTGACCCAGGGATGGAACCCAAGTCTTCTGCACTGCAGGCAGATTCTTTACCGACTGAGCTACCTGATAAGACAACTAAATATTCATATTTAGGGTGGAGGATAAAGGGTCTCTTTGAGACCAAAAAAAAAGTCTCCTGATTATCTCGCTAGAGAAAAACACTCTTAAACATATGGATATTTTCCATATAATTTAAAGGGGTGAACTGACAAAGCCCTGTGTGGACATCTTTCATAAAACCAGACAAAATGGGCTGTAGACTCTGTGGGAACACTTTCTAAGTTCCAACAAGCTCATATGCAATAAAGAACTGCCATTGCGGTGTCATAAAGCAAACTAAATACATTCATTAAATGAAATTACCTACAATTACTTAAGTAGGTATCATAGAGACCCCTACTTGAAGTATCACAGTATCATAAAGAGGACTAAATAAAGTCACCAAATAAAATTACCTACAGTTACTTACACATGATTTTTAAAATTCTTCTTTACCTCCTTCATTGCAAAAGTTGTGATACATTATTAACATTCAGTGGCCTTCTCTCTCTTTCTCAAACTGTAACTCAGTTTCATTAAATTCTAATGCTTGATAATGAAGGATGAATATTTATTTAGCTCTGTTATGTAAATTCCCTGCTATCTCAGCTTCCAGACATCCAGGTGATTAGGCATTAAGTAATTTTGAATCAGGTGAGGATATATAAATTATCAGACTACTTAGAGTAAGTAAAGTTTGCCACGTCTTTTTTTTTTTTTTCTATGTAGAGAAAGTAATGGTTATGGGGAAAGGTCAACCTGAAAAAGCTAGGGAATATATGAATTGATGCTTTCAAATAGGGGTACTGGTGAAGACTCTTGAGAGTCCCTTGGACTGCAAGGAAATCCAACCAGTCCATCCTAAAGGACAGCAGTCCTGAATATTCATTGCAAGGACTGACTGATGCTGAAGCTGAAGCTCCCACACCCTGGCCACCTGATGCAAAGAACTGACTCATTGGAAAAGACCCTGCTGCTGGGAAAGATTGAAGGCAGGAGGAGAAGGGGACGACAGAGAATGAGATGGTTCGGTGGCATCAGCGACTCGATGGACATGAGTTTGAGCAAACTCTAGGAGATGGCGAAGGACAGGGAAGCCTGGTGTGCTGCAGTCCATGGGGTCACAAAGATTTGGACATGACTTAGCAACTGAATATCAACAAACATGAATCCGATTACATGACATTCTTGAAAAAGCAAAGCTGTAGAGACAGTCAGATGATGAATGGTTAGTGGGGAGGAAACGGGCGTGCAATGAATGAATGAAGCAGTTATTTCTTTGGGCGGTGAAACTACTCTGCAGAACAGTATAATGATGGATCCACGTCATCAGGCTTTTGCCCATAGAATGCACACCGCCAAGACTGGACCCTGGTGTAGACTATGGAGCCTGAGTGATGATGATACATCCATGAAGGTTCATCAGTTATAAACAATGTACCGTCTGATGGGGGTTGTTGATAATGAGGGACGCGTTACACATGTAGGGCACAATGGATGTATGCAAAGTCTCTGTACCTTTTTCTCAAATTTGCTGTGAACCTGAAATGGCTCTAAAAAGAATCAAGTCTTTGAAAATAAAATCATAGTAGCAGAGAGATCTGGCAACATGAGCCGTCTTACAAGGTGTCCATATGTTTGCCCTAGAAAATAATTAACTTTAAATGGGGTCGTGCATGCCTATTAAGTCATTTCAGTCATGTCCAACTCTTTGCAATTCCATGGACTGTAGTCTGCAAGGCTCCTCTGTCCTTGGGATTCTCCAGGCAAGGATACGGAGTGGGATGCCATCCCCTTCTCCAGGGGATCTTCCAGACCCAGAGATCGAACTTGCATCTGTTACGTTTCCTGCATCGGCAGGCAGACTCTTTACCACTACTGTGACCTGGAAAGACATTAAATGGGGTCAACCCAGCTTAAATACTTTGAGTCATTTCTTTGCAAAAAATTTTACTTTTTGGCTGCCCCGGGCCTTAGTCGCAGCATGTGAGATCTTTATTGTAACACGTGAACTCTTAATTGCAGCAAGTGGGATCCAGTTCCCCAACCAGAAGTCAAAACCTGGGCCCCCTGCCTTGGGAGTGCAGAGTCTTAGCCACTGGACCACCAGGAAGTCCCAATATTTTGAGTCCTTTTTGAAACAGAGAGAGAGAGGATTTCAGTTCAGTTCAGTCACTCAGTCATGTCCGACTCTTTGCAACCCATAGACTGCAGCTCGCCAGGCTTCCCTGTCCATTACCAACTCCCAGAGCTTGCTCAAACTCATATCCATTGAGTCAATGATGCCATCTAACCATCTCTCCTCTGTTGACCCCTTCTCCTCCTGACTTCAGTCTTTCCCAGCATCAGGGTCTTTTCCAATGAGTCAGGTCTTCACATCAGGGGGCCAAAGGATTGGAGTTTCAGCTTCAACATCAGTCCTTCCAATGAACACCCAGGACTGATTTCCTTTAGGATGGACTGGTTGGATCTCCTTGTAGTCCAAGGAGCTCTCAAGAGTCTTCTCCAACACCACAGTTCAAAAGCATCAGTTCTTCTGTGCTCAGCTTTCTTTATGGCCCAACTCTCACATCCATACATGACTACTGGAAAAACCATAGCTTTGACTAGACGGACCTTTGTTGGCAAAGTAACACTATTTAATATGCTGTCTAGGTTTGTCATAGCTGAACAGTATGAAAGGCAAAAAGATATGACACTGAAACGTGAACTCCCCAGGTTGGTAAGTGTCCAATACACTACCAGAGAAGAATGGAGAAATAACTCTAGAAATAATGAAGAGATGGAGCCAAAGCAAAAACAACACCCAGTTGTGGATGTGACTGGTGATGGAAGTAAAGTCCAATGTTGCAAAAAACAGTATTGCATAGTGCCGGGAGCCAGCGTGGGGAATCCCACCCGTGACAAGCTCATGCGGCAGAGATCTGATGGGCAAGGTTGAGTCAGATCTCAGGTTTTCCCCCTGGTATTTCCTGAGCATGTACCCCCAAAAATAAGAACATGCCTGCCTGGAAAAAGTCATCTCAAGGCTTTAAGTCTTCTGCATTTGAAAGGGTGTTTCAATCCAAAAACCCCTCTGATGGCTTTCTAGCATGTGATTGTTTGAGGCCTCCTGACTGCGGGAGGCACAGGAAGCTTAAAACATCCTAGGAATGTAGGGGCTTCCGAGGAGTCAAAATCATTAGAACAGGACTGATTAAAGGTTTCATTTGTTGAGCCAATACTTGCTGCCAAAATTTTCATATCTTTTATTTTTAGATATAGTTGGTATATAGAAAAATAGGTAGTAGGCCTGGTATTAGCAACATTAGATCTTTGAGTTAAGTACTTTCTTTGTTATAACCCACTGCACCTTTGTTCTACAGGAATGTAACTTTATTTAGTACTTTGAGGGTGATGCAGAGTAAAGAAAAAACACTTCTAGGGAAAAGGAGTTTTCTGGTTGATAGACAATTATCCAGGAAGAGAGCCATAAAAATGTTAACCAGCCTCTTGGCCAGAAGATAGTGGAAACCACCTGAGACCTTTTGCATACCGGAGGGTATGCAAAAAGAAAGCCTTGTCTCAGTGAGGGTCAGGACTGCTGCCCCTGAATAACTCTGCATATTCCATTATGTACAACTTGGGGTATATAAGCTGATTTTGAAAAATAAAGTTTTTTTGGAGTCTTGCACCGATGCTGGGCTTCCCCATGTCGCTCTTTTCTCACCTTTTTCGGCTGAATTCCCTTGGAACATGGAGGCTCATCATGTCTACTTACTTGTCCCGGCTTCTAAGATCCGTAAGAAAGAGAGCCCAAGGCGGGGCACGCTCCGATATTCAAATGGACGCCGGTGGCCCAAGGTAGATGGTGCAAGTTCCTTTATTGGTTTTCCACGTAATCAAGTTATTCAGCCTCCTTTTCTCCACCTAAATTTCCTCCTATACTATTTCTTCCTGATCTAACTTATATTAATAAATAAATAAGTCTTTCCTCGCCAACGCCGTCCCCGCTTCAAATTCCCTGGATCCACTGGGGCTGGACCCCGGCAGCATAGGAACCTGGAATGTTAGGTCTGTGAATGAAGGCTGGAGTGGGTTGCCATTGCCTTCTCTGAAGGCAAATTGGAAGTGGTCAAACAAGAGATGGCAAGAGTGAACATCGACCTTCTAGGTATCAGCGAACTAAAATAGACTGGAATGGGTGAATTTAACTCAGATGACCATTATATCTACTACTGTGGGCAGGAATCCCTCAGAAGAAATGGAGTAGCCCCGCCCAGTCAAGAAAAGATGTCATATTCAGGACCCAACCATACATGCATGAGAAACTTCTGGGCACGTGTATCAGAAGAGTAACACAGAGATGTTTTTAGCAGCCTTGACAAATGGTGCAGAATCCACAGGAACCTCGTCTCACTGGAAGAAGAATACAGACAAAGACGCGATCATACTCACATCATGTCATTTTATCGAGCATTGAACATAAATTATATTAACGGCTTGCCTGCTTTGCAACTGTGAATGCACATGAGGAAGCAACTGTACTGGTAAAAAAATATATATACATATAAATATTCCTCAGGGAAAATAGAATATGGTGCTCTTACAATAAAGTCCTAAGTCTGCACACAATAGTATACGTCCACTGTACCTATGTGTAGCTGTCCAAACGTGTATACGCACATGTGCGTACACACCTGTCTATATGCCCATATACATGTGTGTTAATATAGGATATTTGTTTTTTCTCTTTCTGACTTTCTTCACTCTGTATAACAGACTCTAAGTTCATCTGCTTCACTCCACTTGCCTCAGTTTCACCCCTGTCTATGGCTGCTGACTGATGTTCAGTGAGTCCTGACTGTAGATATGCTTTGCTTGTTAAGATCTCCACTTGAAGAAGCGATTGGTAGTAAACTGCTACTGCTAAGTCACTTCAGTCGTGTCCGACTCTGTGCGACCCCATAGATGGCAGCCCACCAGGCTCCCCCGTCCCTGGGATTTTCCAGGCAAGAACACTGGAGTGGGTTGCCATTTCCTTCTCCAATGCATGAAAGTGAAAAGTGAAAGGGAAGTTGCTCAGTCGTGTCTGACGATTAGTGATCCCATGGACTGCAGCCCACCAGGCTCCTCCATCCATGGAATTTTTCCAGACAAGAGTACTGGAGTGGGGTGCCATTGCCTTCTCCATTGGTAGTAAAAGATTTAAGTAGAGCCTACACGATGAAAACAGATGAGCTCAGAGTTTGAAAAGAAGCAGCTAGAGATTAATTGTCAGCTAGGAGACAGAGAGGAAAAAATATATATATGAATGCTACCCTGAAATGTCCAATTACTGAATACAAATAAAGATTAGCTGTTTTTAGGAAAGCTGTTCTGGTTTTTGTTTGTCTGTTTGTTTTTCTATTTAGGAAACCTCTTTGAACAAAATGACTTTCATCGAAGTGATGTCTGAGTGACATTGTGAATGTCACAATGAAATTATACCATCAAATTTGCTTTGCAGACGTGTTCCTGCAATTTACCTACAACATAATCTCCGCTTCATAAAGTATATGCCTCTCCTCTCTCTCCTGAGATTCATCTCAAAATAACCACACGTAGAGCACAATTTTAAGCCAGTCGAAACAGCTCATCGTTTTTTGAATGATGTGGCCTATTGTATATTCTGCTCCTTCCAAAATGAAGAGATCAATAAAATGGAATAGAGTTGTTTTTAGAGCAGACGGCCAAGTTAAATTAGGAAAAATTGCCATAGGTATACTTTATGTGAAAAACACAGATATATATATGTTCATCACATAACCTTAAGTATGGGGAATAAATTTCCTATCATTCTTTTTTTTATAGCTGCATAATTAAAATCCATGAAAAGTAAATGGCTTATTAAGGCTGAAACAGCTACTGTTAGGCCCAGAGATAGAACTGGAATTGTTGGTCCACAGATGCTAATTCTCCACGCATTAAAGGGTTTACATTTTAAATGTTATGTATGTGAGTTAGTGTTTGCTATGAAGGAGTGTATTTATAAACTCAGAAAGTCCATCGATCAAACCTCTGGAATTTCTTTTTTTTTTTAATTTTGACAGTTATAGGCAATCTTAACATTTGTAGGGCTTCCCTGACGGCTTAGCAGGTAAAGAGTCCACCTGCAATGCAAAAGACACAGGAGATGTGGGTTCGATCCCTGGGTCGGGAAGATGCCCTGGAGAAGGGCCTGGAAACCCACTGCAGTATTCTTGCCTGGAGAATCCCATGGACAGAGGAGCCTGGCAGGCTGCAGTCCATCTGGCTGCAAAGACTCAGACACAACTGAGCAACTAAGCACACAACATAATTCACATCAATATTATAATTAATAATACATTGACGGTATTCTTGTGCAAAAGCTAGCTTCTTTCGAAAGAACGGTCTCCTTTATGCTCAAGTAAACTGCATTGTTACATTCATGCAGTACGAGATGGACAGGGTAAACTAGGGATCCTTGAATCCTTAAGAAATGATGGCCATAATGTAAAGAATGATTTTAGAATGCCGATCATTAAAAAAAAAAAAAAAAGAAAGAAAGAAAAACAAGGATACATCTTAGCTAGCAAACCAACGCAGCAAACTCATTTTCAAGGTGCAAATAGTCAAACAATTGTACCCTGTTAAAAACACACGTTTACTTGTCCACACACTTCTTTTTTTATAATTTTCCTCATCTATTTACTTTTGGCTGTGCTGGGTCTTTGTTGCTGCCCAGGGTTTTCTGTAGTGACAGTGAGCAGCGTCTGCTCTCTTGTTGCAGAGCACTCAGCTCAAGGCATACGGGCTTCAGTAGTTTGGCCCGTGGGCTCTATAGTCATGGCTCCCTGTCTCTAGAGTGCAGGCTTAATAATTGAGGTGCACAGGTTTAAATGCTCCGTGGCATGTGGGATCTTCCCAGATCAGAGGTAAAACCCGTGTGTCCTGCGTCTTGTGCGTTGGCAGGCAGATTCTTTACCCCTGAGCCACCGGGGAAGGCCCACACACTTCTCTTTCAAGAGACACTGCCTCTGGGAGCCAGTGATGTCATCAGCAAGGATTGCACACAATGAGAAAATCAGCCAGTGTCATTCTGCAAACTGCAGAGGCTACGTTACCTTCGTATTTAAAACAGGCAGCAGTCACTCGGGTGGGAGTCACAGAAGATGGGAAGGCAACCAACGTGGACCATGGGAAAGGGGAAAACATTAGTGACCAGCCACAGGAAAATGCATCACTCTTAAAAGGAGGTCACAATCAGAGATGGAGTGCAGAAAATGGGAAATGTGTGCAGACCTTCGTACACAGCAGGGATGGACCATCTTAACCTATCTGTTAATATTTTGAGAAATCACAAAGATATCATATTGTATGTATATGATATATGCACACACGCTCAGGGCATATGTGTGTAATATGTGTGCATATGTATATATGCAGTGTAGATACACGTGTGTGCATATTTAGACACATACTGAATGCATGATGTATTATATATAATATATACTGAATATATATGCAGTGTATATATATTATATGTATATTATAACATGTGTATATACGTTTTATATGTGTGTGAACACACTGAATATATAAAATGTATAATCAGTGTGCTAACCCTGGTGGCTCAGATGGTATGGAATCTGCCTGCAATGTGGGAGACCTGGGTTCAGTCCCTGGGTAGGGAAGATCCCCTGGAGGAGGGCATGGCAACACCAGTTGCCATGTATTTTTGCCTGGAGAATCCCATGGACAGAGGAGCCTGGAGCGGTACAGTCCATGGAGTCCCAAAGAGTCAGGCACGACTGAGAGGCTAAGCATAGCACATAGCGCGTGGTGAGGATATATACTGTATATACACACAGTGAATTGGCCAAAAGTCTTATTCAGGTTTTTCTGTAAGATGTTTTGGGAAAACGCAAATGAACATTTTGGACAACCCGATATATGTCATCTGTTTATATAGAAAATCTATATAATCTTTCTATATTTATGGTATAAATATAATCTCTCTACATAACATCTTCCCTTATTGAGGATTGCCTGCTGGCTGAGACGGTAAAAAATGTGCCTGCAATGTGCGAGAACCAGGTTTGATCCCTGGGCTGGGAAGATGCCCTGGAAAAAAAAATGGCAACCCACTCCAGTATTCTTGCCTTGTAAACTCCATGGACAGAGGAGCCCGGAGGGCTACAGTCCATGGGGTCCCATAGAGTCAGACACGACTGAGTGACTAACACTTTCACTTTGGATATACATAATCTGTTTATATAAAGTCTGTATAATCTTTCTATATATATATTGGTATAAATATAATCTCTGTATACAATATCTTCCTAAACAGTATATAATATATTTTGTGTATGTGTATTTGTATATATGCATGGATAGTGTATTTATGCACACACATTTTATATCCATATGTGTAGACTGTATATATATGCAACATTGTGTGTACATACGTATGTAAGGTCCGTCTAGTCAAGGCTCTGGTTTTTCCTGTGGTCATGTATGGGTGTGAGAGTTGGACTGTGAAGAAAGCTGAGCGCCAAAGAATTGATGCTTTTCAACTGTGGTGTTGGAGAAGACTCTTGAGAGCCCCTTGGACTGCAAGGAGATCCAACCAGTCCATTCTGAAGGAGATCAGCCCTGGGATTTCTTTGGAAGGAATGATGCTAAAGCTGAAACTCCAGTACTTTGGCCACCTCATGCAAAGAGTTGACTCATTGGAAAAGACTCTGACGCTGGGAGGGATTGGGGGCAGGAGGAGAAGGGGATGACAGAGGATGAGATGGCTGGATGGCATCACCGACTCAGTGGACGTGAGTCTGAGTAAAGTCCGGGAGTTGGTGATGGACAGGGAGGCCTGGTGTGCTGCGATTCATGGGGTCACAAAGAGTTGGAGACGACTGAGAGACTGAACTGAACTGAACTGATACATGTGTATATATAAACATGTATAATCAAACTGTGTTTCTAGAGGAGCAAATTAAATCCCTTTTAGAAAGATAATAATTCAAAATACGACTCGATGGACACGAGTTTGAGTGAACTGTGGGAGCTGGTGATGGACAGGGAGGCCTGGCGTGCTGTGATTCATGGGGTTGCAAAGAGTCAGACGAGACTGAGCGACTGAACTGAACTAAACTGAATTCAAAATACCGGGCGATAGAATGACTGGAGTTTCTGTGTGCAAAGCCAGACGTGAAATTCCTTAGGCATCCCTCCCAGATGCAAGTTACAGGATGATTCCACACGGGCTTTTTATTCTGTCATGTCATTACGATCCATAAAAGCTACTCAAGAAAGTCTTCGGAACGCATAGTGACATTAAATTAATGGATAAGTAATGGATATTGCTATTATAATGAGGTTCTTTTGTCTTTAATTGGCTTAAAAGAAATTCCATTAAGAGAATTCCTGTATCCAGTAATTATACTGTCTATTTTATTTTTCAAAAATTAAAGCAAATGAACTATTTTATGATTTCAGCCAAATGTGCCCATGTGGCCATTTTAGAAGTGCTCATTGCAATGAAACTTTGTTGCCATTCATGACAGGAACCGCAGATGTAAATTATGTTCTTGGAAAAACACGTTTTTATTTATATATTGAGGTGTGAAAAGATTAACTACAACCAGTCACCAAAAAGGCCCTGTTCATATGTAGAAAGAGTAGGAAAGAGAGAAAAATGGTGTCATGCATTTTTCACCCTTTTTGCATTTGAACTTCATTTTTTTGTACGTTGATGATAATTCTTCAATTTATATCCTCTACAATCTACGTACGGAGAAGGCAATGGCACCCCACTCCAGTACTCTTGCCTGGAAAATCCCATGGATGGAGGAGCCTGGTAAGCGGCAGTCCATGGGGTCACACAGAGTTGGACATGACTGAAGCGACTTAGCAGCAGCAGATTAAGACCGTAGGACACTAAGTACTGGTTGCCCATATGGAAGCAATGTTCCTTTTTTACAGACATATTTGCATCTATCTATTTTTATTTGCCTGTGCTGGGTGTTAGCTGTCGCAGGCAGAATCTAGTTCTCTGACCAGGGATCAAACCCTGGACTCCTGTAGTGTGAGTTCAGAATCTTAGCCCCGGGACCACCAGGGAAATCCCATAAGCAAATATTTTTATCTAGTATTTGTAAGTATTTCTACTAGATTTGCAGAATTGGAATGAAAAAAACTGCCATATTTTAAAGTTACTCATTCTTGTGGCATAGACAAAAATCTTTTGTGACTGTGTATAATCCCGCTTAAAAATGACTATTCAAATGAAAACCAGCTCTTGGAAGTAACTGTCAAACAGGTGGTTTTTTGCTTTTTTTTATTATTAACCTTGAACTTGGGGATCTCAGCACATTCATAGCTCAAAAAAAGGAAATTTTTTTGTTGGAAATGGATCAGTGTTTATTGATGCCATCCTCATAAAAAAGACCAAATTGTTTTATTATTAGATACTAAAATTTATGTTTCTAGGTAAAACAATGTAGAATAATTTATGTGTTGTGCCCAAACATAAAGGACTTGAGGAACTTGTGCCTTCATGGATACTGTCTTTTCTCTTTCCACTTCGTGATTGCTAAGCAACAGTCACTTCCCGACTCACTAACCCATCATCTTGATATGATGGGATAAATACAACCTTTTTCTCTGAGGTAAGTCCAGACTCCTACAACCATCTTTGGAGATCTTAGCCAGCCATGGAGTGTGGTGGGAATAGACAAGAGACATCTGTTTCCATTTGGGAGTATGACGGCTAATCTCAGGTATAAACTTGACTGGCCCACAGGGGGCTCAGGTGTTGGTGTAAACATCATTTCCGGGTGTGTTGGTGAGAATGCTTCTGAATGAGATTCACGTTTGGGTAAAGCAGATGATTGCTCCGCTTACTATGGCTGGGTATGACCCAGTCCTTGGAGGACCTCAACAAACAAAAGGAGAAAAGGTGGATTCATTGTCTCTCTGCCTGGCTCTTTAAACTGGTCATCAGTCCTGTCCTACCTTTGTACTTGAACTCAGAGTCATAATAGACCACCAGATCACTAAGGTTGCCAACCACAGATCTTGAGAACTGCCAGTGCCCGGAATCATGGGCCAGTTCTGTAAAATTTATAGAGACACAGATAGATAGATGTACATACGATGTCAATTCTGTATAATCTACAGAGACAGAGACAGCTAGATAGACACAGACAGAATGGATGGATGGATGGTTACATAGATACAAGATAGACAGATAGACTGGACGGATGGATGGATGGGATAGGTAGATAGACTGGATGGATGGATAGACTAGATGGATGGATGGATGGATCGATAGGCTGGATGGATGGTTGGATAGACTGGGTGGATGGATGTATGGATGGACAGATAGATAGACTGGATGGATGGATGGATGGATGAATAGATGGGTAGATAGACTGGATGGAGAGATGGTTGGATAGATAGATAAATAGACAGACAGACTAGATAGATAGATAGAAATAGGTAGACCAAATGGGAGGATGGAAGGATGGAGTGATAGACTGGATGGATTGATAGACAGACAGACAAACTGGGTAGATGGATAGATAGACTGGATGGATAGACAGACAAACTGGATAGATAAATAGATAGAAATAGATATGTAGACCAGATGGATGGGTCGGTGGATGGATGGATAGACTGGATGAATGGATGGATAGACTGGATGGATGGACAGATGGATGGATGGATGGATGGATGGATGGACAGATGGGATGGATAGATAGACTGCATGCATGGATGGATGGATGGATGGATGGATGGATGGACTGGTAACTTTCAGATAGCCTCACTTAAATGTAAGTGGGGGAAAAAAAAAAACAGCTTTTGTCCATACACAGATTTTTGTGTGTGTTTATATATATAGGTGTGTGTGTGCATGTGTCTATGTATATACACTGGATGGATGGATAGACTAGATGGATGGATGGATGGATGAATAGATGGGTAGATAGACTGGATGGAGAGATGGTTGGATAGATAGATAAATAGACAGACAGACTAGATAGATAGATAGAAATAGGTAGACCAAATGGGAGGATGGAAGGATGGAGTGATAGACTGGATGGATTGATAGACAGACAGACAAACTGGGTAGATGAATAGATAGACTGGATGGATAGACAGACAAACTGGATAGATAAATAGA
>NW_024070207.1:129261800-129297418 GCF_014754425.2 Oryx dammah
ACACAGTGTATGTATATATACACATTGTATATATGAATACACAGTGTCTATATATAGTATGTATACACTATGCATTATATATATATACACACACATATATAATATACATATATATAAGAATTGATGCTTTTGAACTGTGGTGTTGGAGAAGACTCTTGAGACTCCCTTGGACTGCAAGGAGATCCAACCAGTCCATTCTGAAGGAGATCAATCAATCCTGGGATTTCTTTGGAAGGAATGATGCTGAAGCTGAAGCTCCAGTACTTTGGCCACCTCATGCAAAGAGTTGACTCATTGGAAAAGACTCTGATGCCGGGAGGGATTGGGGGCAGGAGGAGAAGGGGACAACCCAGGATGGGATGGCTGGATGGCATCATGGACTCGATGGACGTGAGTCTGAGTGAACTCCGGGAGTTGGTGATGGACAGGGAGGCCTGGCGTGCTGCGATTCATGGGGTCACAAAGAGTCGGACACGACTGAGAGACGGAACTGAACTGAACTGACACAATGTATGTATACCTACATGTGTAAATATACACACATGTGTGTGTGTGCTGAATCACCCAGTCATGTCTGACTCTTTATGACCCCAAGGACTGTAGCCCGCCAGGCTCCTCTGCCCATGCGATTCTCCAGGCACGAATACTGGAGTAGGTTGCTATGCCCTCCTCCAGGAAATCTTCCCAACCCAAGGGCTGAAGGCGGATTCTTTTACCACTGAGTCACCTGGGAAGCCGCATATGTACACTCATGCGCTTCCCAGGAGGCACTGCTGGTAAAGCACCCACCTGTCACTGCGGGAGTCATAAGAGATGTGAGTTCCATCCCTGGGTTGAGAAGATCCCCAGGAGGAGGAAATGGCAACCCACCCACTGCAGTATTCTTGCCTGGAGAATCCCATGGACAGAGGAGCCTGGCGGGCTACAGTCCATGGGGTCACAAAGAGTCAGACACGACTGAGTGACAAACACTCACACAGTATATACAATTGAATCCAGAAACTAAATCCCATTTACATACAAATGCAAGCAATATTTTGAATTGTTCTCATACACCTTGAATTTTCACGGAAGACATTTAACTATGTAATTTCAGGAAAAAAAATTATACTTTGTTTCTTTTAAAGTCCTTTCCTAGGAAAACCTTTCTTTTAAGACATACTTAGAGCAAATCCTACCCAGGCTGCAAGTATAAATTCTATTGGAAGTAACAAATCTGTCTATACCGCTAAAATGAAAAGCGAACTTATACAGCGTTTGCTGATAACAGTTCAAAACGAATTTCAATCCTGGTATCATTCCCGCATTTTTAAACACAATCCTGCTTGGTAGATAAAGGTGAACGTTTGACTGGGACTGTGTGTCTCCCGTTTTCTTTTCCCCCAGCCTGGGGACAACAGGAAGGGAGAAATTTCCCCACCCCCACCCCCAGAAAAGAATTTAGGAAAAGAGAAGCTAGAAGGTAATGACATTATAGTTTTCATCATTTTTGTTTCGTGTCTGCTGTATCTGCTCTGCTACCTTCAAACACCAAATGTTTCCATTCTGTGTTTTTTCCGGTAAGTTTTTCTATTTGGAAAATCCAAATACTCTACAATCATTGATGACGACAGTGTTCCCTCCCAGAGAAGTGGATAATAACGCAGCTGAGCCTACTCCAGCTTCCACAACCATCCTTTGCTGAAGACTTCCCTGGCTGGAATCAGGAACGGGAGGGTCTTGCACACACACGGCGGGGACTTGCCCTCCGTTGCTGAATATCCTACATTCTCTCACGCCATTTCAGGAAGCCTATTACATTTGCAGAAGTGGGTTTAAAGCAACCTCGGAGTCATGAGCGGCTCCAAAGATATCTTTCAAATAAATAAATAAATAAAACGGAACGTCCTTTACAAAGAGTTGTTCTGAGCCCTCAAGGCGATTGCAAAACCCCTGATCACATAAGAGATCCATCTGGAGTGAACTGCTAGAAAATGGCCCTGGAAGCAGAATCTCCTTAAAATCGTCCGAGCGTCTTCCTGTGAAAGGTGAACAGGTGAGAAGCAGATGGCAGAGATACCTGAGGATGAGGGTATTGCCTGAAAAGATGGAGGGAAGTGAGAGCAATCTAGCCCCGCACAGCAAAACAGCTTCCCATTCCGTGTATTTCCACAGGCTGTCATCTTGTCGGTGCAATCAAAGCTGTGTTCCGAGTCCAAGCAAGCTCTGCTCAGCATAAGTTAGGCCAATAAATCCAAGAACCGAGGGGTTAGGACAAGGAAAGGACTTTATTCAGGGAACCTGGCTGACTGAGAAGATGGCAAGCTAGTGCTTCAAAAAACCCACCTTGTCGGTCAAGAAACCCACCTTGTCGGTCGGTCGGGATGCCAGTTTCTTTTGTAGAGTCAGAGAGAGAGAAGCAATGAGGACCTAAAGTCAAAAGACAGAAGAGAGAGGGAGAGGCAGTGCGGAAGGAAAGGGAGAGGGTCTTCAGTCTTGCAAAACATCTCCCCGGGAATGGCCAGCCTTTGAAAGGGGTGTGTGCGTCTCTTATCCACACAGGTGGGCAGGTCAGATTATCTCCTTGTGAGCTCAACAAGGAGAAGGAACTCGTGATTCGCTGGAAGGGCTGATGCTGAAGCTGACACTCCAATCCTCTGGCCACCTGATGCGAAGAGCTGACTCGCTTCAAAAGACCCTGATGCTGGGAAAGATTGAAGGCGGGAGGAGAAGGGGTTGACAGAGGATGAGCTGGTTGGATGGCATCACCAACTCGATGGACCTGAGTTTGAGCAAGCTCCGGGAGTTGGTGATGGACAGGGAGGCCTGGCGTGCTGCGGTCCATGGGGTCACAAAGAGTCAGACATGTCTGAGCAACTGAACTGAACTGAGCTGAACAAAGGCCCTGTAGTTCACAGTCCAGCAGAGGGGCAGGGTCCTTTGAAGCAGGCCATTATGTATGATTAGAGTAATCATCGCTGACAGTGAACAGTGTCAGATTCGTGGTCTCTGAAGAAGATTTAGCTCTGGGACCAGAGACCGTCCTTGATCCCTTAAGAGCTTTTGTGTAGCAGAGTTTTATTAAAGTATGAAAAGGGGCTAGGATAGCTTCTGACACAGACATCAGAACGGGGACGGAAATGCCCCTGACTAGTCTGAGCAAGGGAGCTATATACTTTTTAATTGGTTATCCAGTTCAGTTCAGATCAGTTGCTCAGTCATGTCTGATTCTTTGTGACCCCATGGACTGCAGCACGCCAGGCCTCCTTGTCCATCACCAACTCCCGGAGTCCACCCAAACTCATGTCCATCGAGTCAGTGATGTCATCCAACCATCTCATCCTCTATCGTCCCCTTCTCCTCCTGCCCTCCATCTTTCCCAGCATCGGGGTCTTTTCCAATGAGTCAGGTCTTCCCATCAGGTGACCAAAGGATTGGAGTTTCAGCTTCAGCATCAGTCCTTCCGATGAACACCCAGGACTGATTTCCTTGAGGATGGACTGGTTGGATCTCCTTGCAGCCCAAGGGACTCTCTTCCAATGCAGGGGGTGTGAGTTCAATCCCTGTTGGAGGAGCTAAGAGTCCACATGCTTCATAGCCAAAAAACCGAAACATTAAATACAGAAGGAATATTGGGACAAGTGCAATAAAGAGTTTAAAAATGGTCCACATTAAAAAAAAAAAAAACTTATAAAGAAGTCTGATAAAAACAATGCCGGTGTAAGACAAAAGTACATTAAAGTACTCGGAAATCAGAAAATGATAGTCTTGTATGTGAACTTTAACAACAGAGAGAGTCAATGAAATCCCCTGTTTCGTGTACTTTGGAAAAACAAGTTTTCTGGGTTGCCAATCATCAACCCAGCATCGCCTGCAATATTGCCAAGCTGAGATACTACTGTTTCATTCCTTGTTTCGTGATTGTGTGCTAAGTCACTTCAGTCGTGTCTGACTCTTTGTGACCTTAGGGACTGTAACAGGCATCCTCCGTCCATGGGATTCTCCAGGCAAGAATACTGGAGTGGGTTGCAATTCCCTTCTCCAGGGGATCTTCCTGACCCAAGGATCAAACCCGAGTGTCCTGCACTGCAGGCAGATTCTTTACCGTCCGAGCCACCAGGGAAGCTCCCTATTTAGTGATTAGGGGAAAACTAATATTCATAAAATGTAGGCAATTTAGAGCCAGACCCACCCACTCATCACGTAGCAGCTAGGTACTGAACTCCTGCTTGGGCAATCTTGCAAACCCCATGGATTTAGTCGGAAATAAAACCATCCTGGAGCAAATGTGAGATTTATTGATTTGGAGCCCTCTGGAAGGTATAGATATCAAAGGAAAAGCCGGGTGCTTGGTCTTAAACATATTATTCTGAGGGGGATCATTTCAGTAATAGGTGAAAAGTTGAACCGACCCTTGACAGGCAAGTCTTGCCTTCAGGGCAAGTGTCACTTTGCACCAGGAGAATATTGATGGCACGAAAAAAGCATGACCCTCATATTGTGTGGGGATCCCCCTGGGAACATCTTCTGTATTTTTTTAAAATTAAATGTCATCCAATGGTCGTTCCTGCCATCCGTGTGAAGACCTCCTCTTTCTTTTGCATAAGGAGTGAGCTAGCTAGCTGTCTATCATCTGTATCTATCTATCTGTCTATCCATCCATCGATGTATCACGACTATTGATCTACCCATTGTTCTATCATATCTATTTATCTATCTTTGTATCTGTCTATCCATTGACCCATCTGTGTACCTATCTATTCATCCATCCATCTACTGATCTATGTATCATTTCTGTCTGTCTGTCTGTCTGTCTGTCTATCTATCTATCTGGATAGATAGGCAGAAAGAATCTGCCTGCCAATCCGGGAGACTCAGGTTCGATTCCTGGGTCAGGAAGATCCCCTAGAGAAGGGAATTGCAACCCACTTCAGTGTTCTTGCCTGGAGAATCCCATGGACAGAGGAGCCTGTTGAGCTACGGTCCACGGGGTCACAAAAGAATCAGACACGACTTACCAACTTAACAACAACAGCACGTCTATCCATCCATTGATCCATCTATATCTATCATTTGTTTATTTATATCTCTCTCTATCAACTGTCTACTTATCGTTTATCCACATCTATCTATATATCTACCCACCCACTCATCCATCCATCATATCTGTCTACAAATATATTAATATATATGTATCAGTTCAGTTCAGTCACTCAGTCGTGTCCGACTCTTTGCGACCCCATGAATCACAGCACACCAGGCCTCCCTGTCCATCACCAGCTCCCAGAGTTCACTCAGACTCACGTCCACCGAGTCAGTGATACCATCCAGCCATCTCATCCTGGGTCATCCCCTTCTCCTTCTGCCCCCAATCCCTGCCAGCATCAGAGTCTTTTCCAATGAGTTAACTCTTCGCATCAGGTGGCCGAAGTACTGGACTTTCAGCTTCAGCATCATTCCTTCCAAAGAAATCCCAGGGCTGATCTCCCTCAGAATGGACTGGTTGGATCTCCTTGCAGTCCAAGGGACTCTCAAGAGTCTTCTCCAACACCACAGTTCAAAAGCATATATCTGTATATATATATATATATATCGATAAATATATGTTTTAATAGTGACATCACGCACATAATGTCCACGTCAGCATGGTAACGATCTGAAATAGTACCAGGCAGTAGAATTTAGTGCATCCAGCATACTGCACCAGCATCTTCTCTGTCTAGTCCCAGAAATTCTTTGTTACCCCCAAAGGGATGCCCAGTCTTCCTGCCCGATGCCCCAGGGGGCCCACAAATCAGCATTCCGCCTCTACGAACTCTCCTCTTCTGGAGGTCATCTCTAAGTGGGGTCATCCACCTTGTGGCCTTTTCTGCATCCGGCTCCACGTTTTCAAGGCTCATCTACGTCGCAGCATGTTATCAGAGCATTGTTCTTTTCCCTGGCAATGTTATTTTGACACAAATATATAGATGTAATGAAAGGAGTAACCACTGGGGTCTCCAGCCAATCTAAAAGGATCCTGGGTCCTGAGAAACCCCCAACCGGATGTCCGAACCCTCTTGTCAAAACTTCCAAAGAGGTTGCAGCAGGCCTGTCCTGTTGCCCGTCTCCGGGTCCCCTTCGGTTTCTGCTTGGCCCTCTCGGCTCACATGTATTCAAGGGCTGAGACGATTAAGTCTCAATTCACGAGGACTTCCCCGATGGTCCAGTAGCTAAGCCTCTGGGCTCCCAAAACAGGGGTGCCAGGGTTCAATCCCTGGTCTGGGAACTAGATCCCACATGCTGCAACCAAAAGATCCTATATGCTGTAACTAACACCAGCTGCAGCCAAAGAAATAAATATATATGTTTTTTAAAAGTCTCAATTAATGGAGCCATTCTCTCTGATTCATCCCAAACTTCTGAGAGAATTTCCTCTTTATTGAATAGCTTCGTACTTAACTGTCAAGAGTAAACCGACTCACCAGACATTACTTTAAGCCAGAAAGCACGGGCTGTCCTTCCCTGGTGGAATCTGGAGTTTTAATTAGCAAGCCCTCCGAGGAAAAACTGCCAATGCGTTTTCCCTAACCCAGTGAGAGGGTGGACCAATAACCCTCCCAGGAACATGTCCGAAACGCTTGGTGTGTTTAGGAAGCATCTTGAGGCTTCTTTTTAATTAGCTTCTGAAGCCCCACGAACAAGGTCACTTGTAGTTGCATTTCACTGACTTTGTGAGGGCAAGAGGTCCGCTTAAAATGCAAAAGCAGTGCGTCTCTGGTTGGGACAGCGGCTTAACAGGACAGCCAGTGGGCGTTTTCAAGCAGACAACATCAGCCGTCTCGTTTTCTCCTGTCAAACACCTCCCCTCCCTGTGATCCAGCTGCGTAATATTTTTACTCCATCTCTCAGCGCTGGATTAACCATTCCAGTCAGCACAGTACAAGCCATTGCTGCAGTGACAACTGCGGTGTGGCGGAGTGGTGGGGTGGGGCGGAGTGGTGGGGTGGGGCGGAGTGGTGGGGTGAGGCTCAATTGTAACACTTTATGCTTGGACCTAACGTCATTGATGTGTGGCAGTTGCTTGAAAACATAAATGAGCTTATAGATAAATATCCAGGAAACATTGGAATCTTCTCTTTTTTTCTTTTTTTGAACACAATTATGGCCATACATATTTAATTGGAAGCGTCACAGTTTCAAGCGGGAGAACTATGCCTTAGAGATTATTTTCTTGAGCTATGTTGTACGAATGAGGAAACTAATCCATACTGATATCTAGAAGTATGTCAAAGATGATTGTTTTCCGTGGTTGTTGTTTGTTTGTTTTTAGCCATGGTGCTTGGCTTGCAGAATCTTAGTTCCCTGACCAGGGATTGAAGTTTTGCCCCCTACAGTAGAGATCTTCCCTGTGGCTCAGACGGTAAAGAATCTGCCTGCAGTGCAGGAGACCTGGGTTCCATCCCTGGGTCAGGAAGATCCCCTGGAAAAGGGAATGGCAATCCACTCCGGTATTCTTGCCTGGAGAATCCCATGGACAGAGGAGCCCGATGGGCTACAGTTCGTGGGGTTGCCAAGAGTTGGACACGACTGAGCGATTAACACACACACACAGACATATGATGGAAGTGCAGTGTCCTAACCAGTGGACTACCCAGGGACTCTGGGATTTTGTAGCAAGACATGTCGCTAGGGGTCCAGTAGTGAAAGAATCCGCCTTTTAATGCCGGGGACATGAATTTGATGCTTGGTCAGGGAACCAAGATCCTTCAGGCTGTAGGGCAACGAAGCTCATGAACCTCAACCAGAGAGACCCCCCGCAGCACAGCCAAGAGCCAGCACAGCCTAAAAAATTCACAACATAACATAATGCAAACAACCGATCAAAGGACATAAAATTCAACCTGACTAGGAATCCTAAAAAAAGATCTTACAGCGATAAACTTTTCATTGCCATGTAGAGCTCAACACTGACTTTCCGTTCAAGACTTTTAGAACTGACACTTGGAAAAACAGGCGAAAAAAAAAAAAAAAACAGGTGGGGAGGAAGGGTCATACGATGTGAATATTTTTGTAGAAGTGTTGATGGATGCAGGAAAATGATTGGGAAGGTCTGTTTACAAATCTGTTTTTTTTTTTTTTTATGGACCAGAATTAATGTTCATATCCACCTCCAGTGATTATGTGATCTGTGTGTCCCTCGGTGACAATCCGGAGCTGAATGTAATGTGCAAACATTGACACTCGAGGTTACAGGAAGACTTGAAACTGAGTTCCCCTAAGACTGAATTCCGATTAGTCTCTCTCCCAGAAAATTTCTGTTCCCTTCTTGACTTACCTGGGGTCCCCTCAAGACTGAGGAGTATCAAAGAAAAGGGGAGGCCAAAACCAAGCAGAGCCCTGTGGGGAACCTCCCTGGGATAAAACCCCCTCCGTGTTCCTTGCCTTCTAGAAAACAAAAAGGCTTTAGTTTCCTGGACCTTGGGCTTCCTGGTGGCTCACATGGTAAATAGAGACTCTACCTGCCAGTGCAAGAGATGTAAGAGATGTGAGTTCGATCCCTGGGTCGGGAAGATTCCCTGGAGAAGGGAATGGCAACCCACACCACAATTCCTACCTGGAGAATCCCACGAACAAAGGATCCTGGAGGGCTACAGTCCCTGGGGTCGCAAAGAGCCGGACGTGACTGAGCACGCACCCATGCTGACATACATCTTGGATGGTATAATACGTCTTTTCCCGGGCACAGTGAAGTTGGCCACCATTTTTATTCGTTCTTTAGATACTGTGATCTCTTTATGTGAGGATCCTTGTGAAGCCTTTGATATTTTTCCCACTCCTGTATCTTTTTCCTTCTTGGATCTGAGCTGATGTTTATAAGCTTTTTTGTGGTTACATATGTTGCAAATTCCTTACAGGATGGCATGAATGTGCTTTCTGCCCTTTTCGGTTATGTTACCAAAAAAGGGGTCTGGCTGTTTGCCACTCAGAAGCCAGTAAAGAGGCCAGGATGTCAGAAAGGAAAGCTTGCTTTATTGTGGATGCTGGCAATGGGACAGCGTTTCCCTGGTAACTCAGATGGTAAAGAATCTGCCTGCAATGCAGGAGACCCTGGTTCAATCCCTGGGTCGGAAGGATCCCTTGAAGAAGGGAATGGCAACCCACTCCAGTTCCTGCCTTAGAGAATTCCATGGACAGACCATGGGGTTGCAAAGTGTCAGACACGACCGAGCGACTAACACTTTGCCTTTAGGACTGGGAGGTAGGGTGTCCAAAAGCTAACTCCTCCGCCAACCCCCGAAACTCAGTGGGCAAGAGCCTTTATAGACAGAGGCTGGGGGCTCCGTGTAGAAACAGCACAGTCAGCTCTGACAGCTTGCAATTGGTCGGTGATCTGACCAACATCATCTCAGGTTTTTTAGCTATAGTTGGTCTCCAGGTCCAGGGTCCGTTTGTTCCCGTTTCTTGAGGCTTGTTCTTGGAACGGGGGCAACTTATGTTGTGGCTACAGTCTGATGGTCACGTAGTTAACTTCTCCACTGAGAATGGCTTCCAGTATCTGTAACACCACTCAAAGGTCAAGGCTCAGAATATTCTATAGCCCCTGAGAAGGAACTAGAAGTCCTTGACTTTCCTGAGCGAGTTCAGTTCAGTTCAGTTACTCAGTCGAGTCAGACTCTTTGCGACCCCATGGACTGCAGCACGCCAGGCCTCCCTGTCCATCACCAACTCGTGGAGTTTACCCAAACCCATGTCCATTGAGTCGGTGATGCCATCCAACCATCTCAGCCTCTGTCGTCCCCTTCTCCTCCTGCCCGCAATCTTTCCCAGCATCAGGGTCTTTTCAAATGAGTCAGCTCTTCGCATCAAGTGGCCAAAGGATTGGTGTTTCAGCTTCAGCATCGGTCCTTCCAATGAATATGCAGGACTGATCTCCTTTAGGATGGACTGGTTGCGTCTCCTTGCAGTCCAAGGGACTCTCAAGAGTCTTCTCCAGCACCACAGTTCAAAAGCATCAATTCTTTGGTGCTCACCTTTCTTCATAGTCCAACTCTCACATGCCTACATGACCACTGGAAAAACCACAGCCTGTGTGAGTACACTATGATTATTTGGTCGCCTTGGACTGTTTTCCTTTGTTTCTGCATGTTCACACTTCCCTGATTAAATTTATTTTTGGCTAAAGTTTTCCCACAGACGAAAAGGCAGGCAGACGGCATGGTGGGGCACGGACCATCGAGTTCTGCTCTGTTACAGATACCCTGGGTGAGGAGCAGTTCTGAAATGTAATGTCCTCAGTCTACCAACTCTCTCCAAATATTTAGGCCTTCCTGTGTATAGCTTTAAAATCTGAGTTGACAGTGAGCTCATAAAAAATGTTCTATAATATTATTTTTTTGAGCAAGCCCCGGGAGTTGGTGATGGACAAGGAAGCCTGGCATGCTGCAGTCCGTGATGGGGCAGGAGTCTCAAAGAGTCAGACACGACTCAGCGACTGAGCTGAATATTATTTTATAGATCACCCTGCCCAGTACAGCTTTCGGTGTGTGTTCAGTCCTGTCTGACTCTCTGTGACCCCGTGGACTGTAGCCCGCCAGGCTCCTCTGTCCTTGGGGGTTCTCCAGGCAAGAATGCTGGAGTAGGTTGCCTTTCCTTCTCCAGGGGATCTCCCCTACTCAGGCTTGGAACCCCTGTCTCTTGCAGCGCCTGCTTCTGCAGATGGAGTCTTTGCCAGCAGCGCCACCTTCTGGGATGACTGGCGAATTTATGATGGTTGCAGCCGGACGCAGCAGAGTACTGCTGTTGGCTGTGAGCGTTTAGATGGGGGTGGCGTCACTGAGAAAAAGAATTTAAACGTTGCTTTCTACTCGCTTTACATTTGAATTGGCGTCTGTGGGTGGCGAGTGTCTTACTCCAGGTGCTGAATATTGCAGTCCCAGCTGGCTCAGCGGTAGAGAATCTTCCTGCCAGCGCAGGAGTCGTGGCTTTCATCCCTAGAAAGATCTCCTGCAGAAGGAAATGACAACCCGCTCCAGTATTCTTGCCTGGAGAATCCCATGGACGGAGGAGCCTGGTAGGCTACAGTCCGTGGGGTCGCAAAGAGTCAGACACAACTGAGCTACTGAACAACAACCTTGTGTTCTAGTCATTTTTCATATAAAACGGACTTCCTCATCCTGTTCCCTTGGTTTCTGATTTTTTTTTTGCAGCGTTTTAATGATGACTTAATATATGTTTATATCCAAAAACAGAGTTAACACTGGCAGGGAGCTCCTAAAACCCTTGGAATTTCCTGAGAGATAGGAGTTTCTTTGTAATTCAAAAGCAACCGGACGTTATGCTATTGAGTTTATGCTAATGAGCTGATGGCAGATTGTTCTTCAGTCGCTCAGTCGTGTCTGACTGTGCAACCCCGTGGACCTCAGCACGCCAGGCCTCACTGTCCTTCACCAACTCCCGGAGCTTGCTCAAACTCACGTCCATCGCGTCGGTAATGCCATCCGACCATCTCATCCTCTGTCGTCCCCTTCCCCTCTTGCCTTCGATCTTCCCCAGCATCAGGGTCTTTTCAAATGAGTCAGTTCTTCGCATCAGGTGGCCAGAGTATTGGAGATTCAGCTTCAGCATCAGTCCTTCCAATGGATATTCAGGACCAATTTCCTTTAGGATGGACTAGTTTCCTGTCCTTGCTTTTTGCATATTTTCTCTTATGTTTGTTTAACTTTGCTCTAGTGAGGACTTCCGACTGTATTTTCTTTACATTTGTTATAGGTAATTATTCCTTGTTGCAGGGAGAAGCCAATTCTGACCCCTGGTTGGAACTGTTTCTTTGACTTGCTTTTCATGAGCGTTTGTTTTTATAATCACACATAATGGCGGCCTCAAGGAACCATTCTCTTCAGCCTGACTGTTAAACTAAAGCATCTTTGTTCAGAATTCTGTCCACCTGTGGATGGCAGGAAGCAAAAAAGAAACACAGCCTCTGCCCGAGGCTGTCTGTTCTAGATATTTGCAAGATTAACGGCCTTTTCAGGGCTTCCTAGGTGGCTCAGATGGTAAACTGTCTACCCGCTATGCGGGAGACCTGGTTCAATCCCTGGAACGGGAAGATCCCCTGGAGAAGGAAATGGCAACACACTCCACTATTCTTGTCTGGAAAATTCCACGGATGGAGGAGCCTGGTGGGCTACAGTCCACGGGGTCACAAAGAGTTGGACAGGACTGAATGACTGACACATACCTGTCTTTTATTTATGTCTGTCTATCTATCTTTTCCCTATGTTCTATCTTTTCATAGTGTTCACGGGGTTCTCAAGGCAAAAACACTGATTTCCCGTTCTTCTCTCCAGTGGCCCACGTTTTGTCAGAAAGGTGAGCTCCAAAGAATTGATGCTTCTGAACTGTGGTGTTGGAGAAGACTCTTGAGAGTCCCCTGGACTGCAAGGAGATCCAACCTGTCCATCCTAAAGGAGATCAGTCCTGAATATTCACTGGAAGGACTGATGATGAAGCTGAAGGCAATCCTTTGGCCACCTGATGGGAAGAGCTGACTCATTGGAAAAGACCCTGATGCTGGGAAAGATTGAAGGCAGGAGGAGAAGGGACGACAGAGGATGAGATGGTCGGATGGCATCACTGACTCGATGGACGTGAGTCTTAGCAAACTCCAGGCATTGGTGAAGGACGCGGAGGCCTGGCATGCTGCAGTCCATGGGGTCGCAAAGGGTCGGACACGACTGAGCGACTGAACTGAAATGTCCATCTTTTTTCTATGTCTATCTATCCTATCTTTTTTCCATGTCTGTCTGTATATCTTTTATCTATATCTTTCTTTCTGTCTATCTTTTATCTCTGTCTGTCTGTCTGACAATCTGTCTACTTACACACATATTATGGGTGTGTTTCTTTGGAGAATTCTAACTAATACAGGGGGAAGGCGTGACTGCTAATTAGTGAATTCAGTCACCATAGTTACTCTGTGTACTATAGTTCTGGGAATTGTTCCAGGATACAGTCACTGTGAGAAACCCTTAACAATATTCCTTTCTAAAAAAAATATTAAAAAAGAATTTTTAGTGTGTCATCTAAATTCAACTTTATGACCTTCTCAGTCTTTTTATTTAATTCTCTTTGATTCATCTCTGTGTATTAGTCTCCGGTCCTGTCCGACTCTTTTGCCACCCCGTGGACTGCAGCCCGCCAGGCTCCTCCGTCCGTGGGATTCTCCAGGCGAGAATCCTGGAGTGGGGTGCCACTGCCTCCTCCAGGGGGTCTTCCCCACCCAGAGATGGAGGCCGGCTTCCTGCATCGCAGGCAGTCTCTTTACCCTCTGAGGAGTCCCTGGTTGCTGCTCACAGGGCTGCCATTATGCCTGTATTCTGCCCGTTTCCTCAGTAAGCAAACGTGACCTCCCCAAAGGTCTGGCACTGCTGTGACGACATGCGTCACCGTTCCATTACCATCAGAATGTGAATCAGTGATCCTGAAACCCTCACGGATTACTTCCCAGCTTCCCTGAGAGGAATCCTCTGACGGTACGTGGCGTTCCACAGGGGGTTAAAAAATAATTTTTATTTATTTATTTTGTTCTAGTGAAGGCATGCATTATTGAATATGTCAACAGCAGGATATATTTAAAATTCCTCTACGGCTTTTGAAAATTTTCATCAATTATGGAATAAGCCATATTGAGCAGGTAAAGTGTCTAAAATATCTTATTGCTTCAGCTGAATCGTATTCATTAAGTGTCAGCGTCTGAAGCATTGAGTTGCTAGGGAGCCAACAAGTGTAACAATATTCAGCAGAAGTCAAGGCTGTTTTTCAAGTAAGCATGAAAATACTAGACTCTGGCTAGTGCAGGAAGAACAGTAGAGTGCAGGTTCTGGCAGTTAGATGAACTTCACCATCATATGACCTTCCAAAGTAGGACCAGAGCAAGGCTTATTTCTGTTCTCCTGTGTTTGAACATCTTCATTATTTTATTTTTCCTAAAAAAAAATTTAATTTTCAAATGAGTGCTGGGTTGAGGGTTCGTTTCCAAACCTCTCAGTTAATTAAAAAAAAAAACATTTGTGTGCTCACTCAGTCATATCCAACTCTTTTGCAACCTCTTAGACTGTAGCCCGCCAGGCTCCTCTGTCCATGGGATTCTCCAGGCAAGAATCCTGGAGTGGATGGCCATGCCCTCCACCAGGGGATGTTCCCGACCCAGGGAGCAAACCCAGATCTCCGGCCTTGGTGGGCAGATTCTTTACCGCTGGGCCCCCTGGGAAGCCCTTTTACTATTTAACCTGTTAGTTTCTTTGACTGCGCTGGGTCTTAGCTGCAGCACACAGGATCTTCAGTGTCGGCGTGTGGGATCTCGTTCCTGGACTGTGGTTGGAACTTGGGACTTCTGCGCTGGGAGCATGGAGTCTTAGCCACTGGACCACACGGGAAGTCCCTTCCCCTGGATTTTTCAACAGATAGGTCATCCTAGATGTTACACTCGGGAGTGGAAGTGCTACGTCTCAGGAAAACACAACACACTTTACAATCTAATCAGTGTGTCCCCAAGGTGTTCTGACCCCACCTCTTTCGAGTCCTCACAAACACCTGATTCCGTGGGACTGTTTAATTCTTTCCAGTCTGTGGGTGGAAACACCTGCCTTACTATAGCTTTTGTCTTCAATTCCTCATGCTGATAGAAACCAGTACGTTTTTCATGAATTATTTGGCCAGTTTTTTTTTCTTTCTTTCTATGAAATGTCTATTAATGCCTTAGCATGTGTTTCCTAGTGACTCTTTCCTTTTTTTAATAAAATATCTCAGCTCAGTTCAGTCGCTCAGTCATGTCCGACTCTTTAAAACATTGACTTGATTCCTTTCTGCCTTAACAGATGCCTGAACGTGCACTCCCTTTCTGCATACTATTAAAATGCTTCTGTTTATAGATACCGCATCATGCTGCTTCTAGGTCAGAGTTGTTTTGGATATGCGAAGCATCATCATTGGGTAGAAATGATGGAACTTCACTTGCATTGGAATCCATCTCCCATTTTCACTGACAATTGGCATCTTTAAAATATCTATGGTCGTGTCATCAATTGTAGTATCATCACTATACAGTCTTTTTAAAAAGTTTTTAAAATATTTATTTATTCATTTGGCCGCCCCGGGTCTCAGCCGCAGCACAAGAGATCTTTCATCTTCTTTGGACCATGTGGGATCTTTTTTTTTTTTTTTACTTGCAGCCTGTGAACTGTTAGTTGTGGCATACTGAATCTAATTCCCTGAACTGGAATCCGACCCTGGCCCCCTGCATGGGGAGTTGCAGAGTCTTAGCCACTTCACCACCAGGGAAGTCCCTAGTCTTTTATATTCTTTCCCTAATAAATCTTTTTTTTTTTTTTTTTACTTTACTTTACTTTACAATACTGTATTGGTTTTGCCGTACATTGACATGAATCCGCCATGGGTGTATATGAGTTCCCAATCCTGAATCCCCCTCCCACCTCCCACCCCATATCATCTCTCTGGATCATCCCCTTGCACCAGCTCCAAGCATCCTGTCTCTTGTATCGAACATAGACTGGTGCTTCGTTTCTTACCTGATATTATACAAGTTTCAATGCCATTCTCCCAAATCATCCCACCCTCTCCCTCTCCCTTACAGTCCAAAAGTCCGTTCTATATATCTGTGTCTCTTTTGCTGTCTCGCATACACGGTCATCATTACCATCTTTCTAAATTCCATATATATGTCAGTATACTGTATTTGTGTTTTTCTTTCTGGCTTACTTCACTGTGTATAATCGGCTCCAGTTTCATCCACCTCATTAGAACTGATTCAAATATATTTTTTTAATGGCTGAGCAATACTCCATTGTGTTTATGTACCACAGCTTTCTTATCCATTCATCTGCTGATGGACATCTAGGTTGTTTCCATGATTTGTATGGAAAGACAAAAAACCTTGAATAGCCAAAGCAATCTTGAGAAGGAAGAATGGAACTGGAGGAATCAACCTGCCTGACTTCAGGCTCTACTACAAAGCCACAGTCATCAAGACAGTATGGTACTGGCACAAAGACAGAAATATAGATCAATGGAACAAAGTAGAAAGCCCAGAGATAAATCCACACACCTATGGACACCTTATCTTCGACAAAGGAGGCAAGAATATACAATGGAGTAAAGACAATCTCTTTAACAAGTGGTGCTGGGAAAACTGGTCAACCACTTGTAAAAGAATGAAACTAGATCACTTTCTAACACCATACCCAAAAATAAACTCAAAATGGATTAAAGATCTAAACGTAAGACCAGAAACTATAAAACTCCTAGAGGAGAACATAGGCAAAACACTCTCCGACATAAATCACAGCAGGATCCTCTATGATCCACCTCCCAGAATACTGGAAATAAAAGCAAAAATAAACAAATGGGATCTAAGTAAAATTAAAAGCTTCTGCACAGCAAAGGAAACTATAAGCAAGGTGAAAAGACCGCCTTCTGAATGGGAGAAAATAATAGCAAATGAAGCAACTGACAAACAACTAATCTCAAAAGTATACAGGCAACTTATGCAGCTCAATTCCAGAAAAATAAACGACCCAATCAAAAAATGGGCCAAAGAACTAAATAGGCATTTCTCCAAAGAAGACATACGGATGGCTAACAAGCACATGAAAAGATGCTCAACATCACTCACTATCAGAGAAATGCAAATCAAAACCACAATGAGGTAGCATCTCACACCAGTCAGAATGGCTGCGATCCAAAAGTCTACAAGCAATAAATGCTGGAGAGGGTGTGGAGAAAAGGGAACCCTCTTACACTGTTGGTGGGAATGCAAACTAGTACAGCCACTATGGAGAACAGTGTGGAGATTCCTTAAAAAATTGCAAATAGAACTGCCTTATGACCCAGCAATCCCACTGCTGGGCATACACATCGAGGAAACTAATAAATCTTAATATTCATGATGGCAAGGGCTCTCAGATGAGTGTCTCCATTTTATGCATCTATCTCGTGGTGGTCTGGGTACCCTCGTCACTTGTTCCATAGTGGGACTGGATACAGTGCTTCAGTTTCTAAAATTACACCTTTTTGCTCATAAATCTGAAACTCAAAGCAACAGCGTTTTGCGAGAAAACACTGTAGAAAGCAAACAACTCTGAAAAATAGTGATTTGGCCAAAATGGAAGCTTGAATGCATTTGTACTGCCTGAGACTGTTTTCAAGTCAAAACTGTTTTCTCTTTGCCCATCAATAGATAAATTTTCTCTGAAAATCTTTCTCTGTTAAGGTTTAACAGATAAAAAAAAATCATCTAATTTAAAATCTACAAATGCAAGCGTGGAAAAACCCAGCTTCAGGTAGTGTAACGTGTGACACTTTATTACCACGATATTGTTTCTATACCTATATGCTTTTGTTAAATGGTTTTGAATGTTGCATATTGTAACTTAATATGCACTTTTCGATTCCTATACACACCTGTCAATGTATCTGTTATCTATCAATGTAACTCTCTGTGTGTGTTTTAGGCTCTCATTCCTGTCCGACTCTCTACGGCCTCATGGATTATATAGCCCGCCAGGCTCCTCTGTCCATGGGATTCTCCAGGCAAGGATACTGGAGTGGGTTGCCATTCCCTTCTCCAGGGAATATTCCTGACCCAGGGATCAAACCCAGGTCTCCTGCATTGCAGGCAGATTCTTTACCATCTGAGCCACCAGGGCACCCAGCTATTTATCATCTGTCTGTGTCTATCTGTCTATCTCTGTCTGTCTGTCTATCTATCCACGGAGAGAAAAATAAGAATTCCCTGGCAGTCCAGGGTTAGGATGACAGTCTCACTGCTGAGGGCCGGTGTTCGATCCCTAGTCACGGAACTAAGAACCCACAGCCACATGGCGAAAAAAGAGAGAAAGCCAAAATAAATAAATAGAAAAGTATAAAATAACAGTAACAGTTATCTTGTCTAGGTGGTGAGATCATTTTTACTTTCTCTGAGTTATCTATATTTTTCTAATTTTTAAAATGAGTTCATCTAACTTTGAATTAATGCCTGGTGGTGGTGGTCTAACTGCTCATTCGTGTCCGACTCTTTGTACCCCACTGACTGTAGCCCGCCAAGCTCCTCTGTCCATGGGATTCTCCAGGCAAGGATACTGGAGTAGGTTGCCGTTTCCTCCTCTAGGGGATCTCCCTGACACAGGGATTGAACCCGGGTCTCCTGCATTGCCCGTGGGTTCTTCCCCAACTGAGCTACCAGGGAAGCCCCAGTATGTACTTTTGTCAAGTATGAATATTTCTACTCACATATGAATATTTATTTTGATGTTGGATTTCCTCGAAGATCTCTGTAGAAACTGATCTGGGAAGAGGCTTGCTGTCTTTCTCCAAAACAGCAGTTTTGAAAGCATGGCGTCCCTCGTGTGTTCCTGCAGACACTGTTTCATCCTCCGACTTGGCGAGGAGTTATCCATTGTGGATAACGGAAGGAATGAAGCCCCATGGGTCCCTTCCCAATGTGAATCTTTATTTCTGTGTTAAAGCATGCTCACGCAGAAAGACACCCTGATGATAAGCAGAAGAGAAGCTTGACAGCAACCAAGCAACAGAAAAAGCTTAGCTGTTTCCACAAAGGAAAAGGGCTCCTGATCCCAGAAAGAAGCAAACTAAAATGGGACGGGACTCTTCCAAACAGAGTGTCAGCTCTAAATCGCGACTAGCTTTCTTTTTCTTGCTCAACAGGAATTATTTTGCCTCTTTAAAGTCATAACTGATTCTAAAACACCCCCAGCTTTCTAGAACTTCCATGAAAATGCCATGTTTCAACAGTGAATTTTAAACCTCACGGATCTGGCGAATTTTCTCACAAATATACATACGTGGCTATCTCCACTGTCACCAGGGACACGTCAAAAGCACTGTGTACATTGCATACAAATTGTGCTCACAATGTGTGCACACTGTATACTCTTGTATACACCTTGTATACCCAGTGGGCTTCCCAGGTGGCTCAGCGGTTAAGAATCCAGCTGCCAAAGCAGGAGACTCGGGAGATGTGGGTTCCACCTCTGGGAAGGGAAGATCCCCTGGAGGAGGGCATGGCAACCCACTCCAGTATCCTTGCCTGGAGAATCCCATGGACAGAGAGGAGCCTGGCGGGGCTAAGGTCCACGGGGTCACAGAGGGTCAGACACAACTGAGCGCACACTCACAGTGTTAGATTATCCCCCAAAGGTGGCGCAGTTCTCAGATTATACAACACCATGTTGCATGAAAACAAAGTCGAATATGATACAAAGTGTCATGAAAGAGCCTTTGCTTGTGTTGGAAACATTTAAAACAAACTGGTGCTGGGCTTCTGGGAGACATGTGCTTTCAAGGAAAAAGTAAGCCACCGCCTGGGCATCATTAAAAGACACCTCAGCGACTTTCTCCATATGAGACTGCACAGTCCCGTTGGAGGTGACGGATTGCCTGCCATCATTCTGCTGCACCCCCGTTAGCAGAAGAAGGAGCGATGACGCAGAGGTGCGTCCATCCTGCGAGATCCGCCTCTTCCCACAAAGAAAGAGGTGATTTGTCCTCTGTCTGCTCCTTTCGTCTGGGTGATAAAGTTTATTCTCCAAGAGGAAACTTGTCTGATCTCATCAAGAGGAGAAAGCAGAATATGCGTCTTTTCTGTGGCCAGATTCTAGTCATTAAAACACGATGTCGTAAGATGGAATACCGGCGATCAAGTTGCTCATCTTGTCCTTCTCTCTTTTTAGAGTTTCTTTTCTTTCTTTTTTTTTTTTTTTTTGCCTTTGTGTTATTTGTTTGGCCATGCTGGGTCTCAGCTGTAGCACTTGGAAGCTTCGATGTGCACTGTGGCGTGTGGAATCATTAGTTGTGGCATGCGGGATATTCGATCTTTGTGAGGGATTATTTAGTTGTGGAATGTTAACTCTTAGTGCTGAGGGACCTACTTCCCTGACCAGGGATCGAATCCAGCCTGCCCCCGTTGCACCGGGAGGACAGAGTCTTAGTCACTGGACCACCAGGAAAGTCCCCCAGAGTCACATTCTTAAGTTCACTTTCCACTGGACTTAAAGGTCCTCTGTACCTTTCCTTTAAGCTTCTTAAGCCATCGCTCTTTTTCTCTTATCTCTTCTCAAACTCTCCTTTAAATGTTTCTCGCACAACTTGTCCACTTGGTAACGCAATGATCTCAAGCACAGGTTCCCCTTCTCAGCCCGCTGTTAGCATTTTGGACCAGACAACCCTGTTCTGGGGGTTGTCCTGTGCATTGCGGAGTGTGGAGCAGTATCTCTGGTCTCCTCCCACGATCGTTGTTGATGTTGTTCTGTCGCTCAGTCGTGTCTGACTCTTTGCGACCGCATGGACCGCAGCACGCCAGGCTTCCCTGTCCTTCACCATCTCCCAGAGTTTGCTCAAAGTCATGTCCATTGAGTCAGTGATGACATCTAACCATGATCACACTCCAAACCAATATATGAGGGCCCCAAATCTCTCTTTGGCATTCACATTTTCTGTGGATTTCACCATAGTAAGGAATAATCCACATGGTGAGGAAAGAATCCAGATGGAATAAATTAATAAATAAGGCACTCCATGGCAAATAGATGGGGAAACAATGGAAACAGTGACAGACTTTATTTTCTTGGGCTCCAAAATCACTGTGGATGGTGACTTCAGCCACGAAATTGAAAGACCCTTTTTCCATGGAAGAAAAACTATGACAAACCTAGACAGCATATTAAAAAGCTGAAACATTACTTTGCCGACAAAGGTCCATCTAGTCAAAGCTATGGCTTTTCCAGTAGTCATGTATGGATGTAAGAGTTGGGCCACAAAGAAAGCTGAGCACCGAAGAACTGATGCTGTTGAACTATGGTGTGGGTGAAGACTCTTGAGAGTCCCTTGGACTGCAGGGAGATCCAACCAGTCCATCCTAAAGGAGATCAATCCTGAATATTCATTTGAAGGACTGATGCTGAAGCTGAAACTCCAATCCTTTGGCCACCTGATGCAAAGAGCTGACTCACTGGAAAAGACCCTGACGCTTGGAAAGATTGAAGGCAGGAGGAGAAGGGGACGGCAGAAGATGAGATGGTTGGATGACATCACTGACTCGATGGAATTGAATTTGAGTAAGCTCCAGGAGTTGGTAATGGACAAGGAGGCCTGGCGTGCTGCAGTCCATGAGGTCACAAAGAGTCAGACATGACTGAGCAGCTGAGCAACAAATAAATAAGGAATGACATGCGATAAGGGGAAGGAGACGTCTCCTATGGTAACAGAAAGGAACTGGAGATTGAACAAATTTCCTCAGTTAACTCTTCTGTCCCAAAAGAAGGAAGGAAAGACACAGTTGCTCTCAGCACGTTCTGAATGGACAGCGTTTGCTTTCTGTGTCAACAACGGGGATGCCTCACAACCTTACACGTGCGGTGTCATTTATCCTTACACTCTCCTCCCTTGCCCAGAATCGTCCCGACTGTATAGCTGCTGTCTTTCTGCAGCTGGAAAAGGAATGCAGAGGCTATTTAAATACATACTGTATGCTTGCACGTTACATAGCAGAAGGATTTCCCGTAAGATAAGGAAGTGAAGACCATCTCTATACAGGACAATCTTGCTTGTTTGTGTTAAATAGCAGTCAGTGCCTTGCTATAGGGCTTCCCTGGTTACTCAGTGGTAAAGAATCTGCCATGCAGGAGACTTAGGTTCAGTCCCTGGGTCAGGAAGCTCCCCTGGAGGAGGAAATGCACCCCACTCCAGTATCCTTGCCTGGAGAATCCCGTGGACAGAGGAGCCTGTGGGCTGCAGGCAATGGGGTCGCACCGAGTCAGACACAGTGGAGGCAGCTTGGCACACAGGCACTTAGAAGTCAGACAGTTTGGACTTGGACTGAAAGAACACTGTTTACCTTCAGGTGTTATTATGATCCTTTTCATTTTAGTTAATCAGAGAAAGGGTGAAACAGAAGCTCAGGAGTGAAATGAGGACAAAACAGGTGTTTGATACCGAATTTTTTAAAAATAAAATTTGTTATAAAAGATGAAAAAATCATCCACTTCAGAATGTCATGCTCCTTTTGATCTCAGACTGTGTTGCAGCAAAAAATGACATTTTTCCCCCCCAGGGTCACAAAAGACTGTTTCAAGCAGACCCATAAAATGTGAATAACCTCAAAGGCATCTGATTTATATATCTGACCCTGTCTCTTTTCTTCTTAAAATGCATCAGTATCTCCTTGCTCAGAGAAGGCAATGGCACCCCACTCCAGTACTCTTGCCTGGAAAATCCCCTGGATGGAGGAGCCTGGCGGGCTACAGTCCATGGAGTCGCTAAGAGTCAGACACAACTGAGCGACTTCACTTTCACTTTTCACTTTCATGCATTGGAGAAGGAAATGGCAACCCACTCCAGTGTTCTTGCCTGGAGAATCCCAGGGACGGGGGAGCCTGGTGGGCCGCCGTCTCTGGGGTCGCATAGAGTCGGACACGACTGAAGCGACTTAGCAGCTGCTCTTTGCTGTCTCCAGGTAGAAGCTGAACACCTTCACATGGAGCCAGACTGTTCATTATCTAAACCTCTGCTCATCTGTTCTAACAGCCTCCTTCTTGTCCCTAAATCTTGTCCCTGAACTTCAGGCTATCACCTCTTGCCAGTCCCAACACAGGTTCATACAGCTGTGGTTTAATGGGCAATCCTTAGAGTCTGTGGCTTTGCCGAGGCTGATCCCACTCCGTAGAAAGGCAAACCTTGTTCACCCTCTTCATCGAGAAAACTCTCAGAAACGCAGCTCACCCGTTAGCTTTCTGAGCATCTTCTAACCCTCCTAGGCTACACGGGATTTCAGATGTCCCCCGAGCATACTTGGATCACTGCACATGTAATTCTTTCTTACTCTGCCTTGAGCATCTTTGCACATATTTGTCTCCCATCCACAATGAAGGATCAGGTCCATACTTAGTTAACATTTAAACATCCAGGGCGCAGCTTGAGTGGCTGCAGAGAGTAAATATAATTACCTCTGTAATGATTACATCAGTGGATGCGTGACCTTTGCCTTGTTACCTGGGCTATCTTTTTAATTCTTCCTCTAGCATTTATTGTATTGTGGAATTCAGATGCCTTGGATGCAAGAAGATGGAATGCTCAGTGATTTCTAAGCAGCGAGAGAATGATCTCATCCTATTTATTAATTTTGTTTTTCATCAGGAATGTCTGAGGTTCCACCAGACCCATTAGTCAGACTGTATAATCCAGATCTATTAAATTGATGCCTATTTAGAGTGGTGTAGGTCTGAAAATTCGTCCACATTGCTTTCTGTTGAGATTCTTAAAAAGACAAAAAGGTGCCTTTTCATGAACTCTCATTTCAACATAAGAGGCTGTTGGGTACTTGTCAAATTCAGACAAGTGAATTACCTCAATATATGTCTGATAAATGTTACGTCAGCAGCTGATTAAACAGCCGTTTATAAAGCAAGCTTCTTGTAAGCTAGAGGTCCATGCATCTAATTGATACAATTCAAGTGGATTGTAGCGTCTATATGTCTTCATAAAGACCTATGTGATTCCTTCATCTCACCAACAACAAAATATCAGTGAATTTCTCCATCTACCTGTAATTAGATTTCACATCTTTTTTAAGACCAGATACAGTGTTGGAGATAGAGACAGGGATATATTTTTTTAAAAAAAGACAAATGTGGTTGCCAGCCTGCCAAAGAAGACACCATCACTGGTGAGAAATAAGCAATACATTTGATTGGGGGTTTATTCTAGGCTGGTACGGAACACACCTGCAATGCAGGAGACCTGGGTTTGATCCCTGGTTTGGAAAGATTCCCCTGGAGAAGGGAAGGGCTACCCAGTCCAGGATTCTGGCCTGGAGAATTCCATGGACTGTATAGTCCGTGGGGTCCCAACGAGTCGGATGTGACTTACCAACTGCAACCGAACAACATCAACGACGAGTACAGATCTCGAACAGCCTGACTTGATCCCAAAGTAAAACAACGTCTCAATAAATACCTGATAGTATACTCTACTGTTTAAAAGTGTGTGTGTTCGTTGCTCGTGTCCGACTCTTTGCAACCCCGTGACTGTAGCCAGCCAGGCTCCTCCATCCATGGCATTCTCCCGGGAGGAATACTGGAGTGGGTTGCCATTTCCTGCTCCAGGGGAAGTTGTACCTATTTGGGTTTTTGTTCATTTGTTGTTGCGCTGGGCCTTTGCTCCTGCATGCGGGCTTTCTCTAGTTGTGCCATGTAGGGGCTACTCTCTAGTTGCTATGTGAGGGCTTCTCATTGCAGTGACTTCTCTTGCTGGAAGCACCAGCTCTAGGGTACTGGGTCTTCAGTACCTGTGGTACCCAAGCTCAACAGTCCTGTGGCATGCAGAATCTTCTCAGGCGAGGGATCGAACCCATGTCCCCTGCATTCGCAGGGGGACTCTTAACCTCCGGACCACCGGGGAAGCCCAGCACAATCCATTTCTGCTTTCGTTTGTGTTCTGAGAGATGGAAAGGCTCTCAGCCCCTCTTTCCTTCAAATATCACAGTACCTGCTTAGACATGAAGCCGACTCGGCAGAAATTCCTTCTTGTAGTTGGTAACACGTCAGCAAACTGTGTGGTCATTCTTCACTCATGAATTTTAATAAAAAGTGGTTTATTGCACATATTAATTATGCTGCTAGATGGTTCCCCAATCCATAAAGCTTTTTTAAAACTGCAAAGATTCCCTGATTAACATCCGTCAGTGAGTTCAGTCTCTCAGTCTTGTCCAACTCTTTGCGACCCCGTGGACTGCAGCACGCCAGGCTTCCCTGTCCATCACCAACTCCTGGAGCTTGCTCAAACTCATGTCCACTGAGTGGGTGATGCCATCCAGCCATCTCATCCTCTGTCGTCCCCATCTCCTCCCACCTTCAATCTTTCCCAGCATCAGGGCTTTTTCCAGTGAGTCAGCTCTTCACATCAGATGGCCAAAGGATTGAAGCTTCACCTTCAGCATCAGTCCTTCCAGTGAATATTCAGGACTGATTTCCTTTAGGATGGACTGGTTGGATCTCTTTGCAGTCCAAAGGGCTCTCAAGAGTCTTCTCCAGCATCACATATTAATATATAAGCTAGTTATTACTGTGAGATGCTGTTCACTGGGCATAAAGTTTCAGTTATATGCTCTCGAAATCTTCTCTACATAGCCCTGTACATATAGGTCACATGGTACCGTGCATGCCAAAGTGTTCCCTAGCGACTCAGACGGTAAAAAATCTGCCTCTAATACAGGAGACCGGGTGTGAGCCCTGGGTTGGGAAGGTCCCCTAGGGATGGAAATGACAACCCATTCCAGTATTCCTGCCTGGAGAATCCCATGGACAGAGGAGCCCTGTGGGCTACAGTCCATGGGGTTGGAAACAGCCTGACATGGAGGAGTGACTAACACTTTCACTTTATGTCTCGATAAAGCTGTTTAACAAAATGAAACACTAGAATTATCTCACTGACTATCAAGAAGAAACAAATGAAGTAGAACCTCATGAATTACATGTTGAATTGCAAGAATGTGGGAAACTCCAATTCAGGCTGAACAATGCAAAAGCTTTTTCTTGAAATATGGAATTTTCTAAACATACATGCTGATCTATTAAACTGATGCCTATTTAGAGTGGTGTAGGTCTCAAAATTTGTCCACATTGCTTTCTGTTGAGATTCTTAAAAAGATAAGAAGGTGCCTTTTCATGAAAACTCATGACTGCACAGTAGCTATACATTCTGAAATAGAGATGTAAATATATTCTGAACAAAACACTCTAATTTATTCTTGCTTCTTTGAATCTCCCTGTCAAATTGTCACTTCTCAAATGATGTATCTAAAATATCCTTAGGAACTGTCTAGCAGTACCCACTCCAGTCACTGCAGATGGTGACTGCAGGCATAAAATTAAAAGACACTTGCTCCTTGGAAGGGAAGCTATGAACACCCTAGACAGCACATTAAAAAGCAGAGATGACCCTGTATGCGAGACAGCAAAAAAGACACAGATGTGTATAGCAGACTTTTGGACTCAGAGGGAGAGGCAGAGGGTGAGATGATTTGGGAGGACTGGCATTGAAACATGTATAATATCATGTAAGAATTGAATCGCCAGTCTATGTCTGATGCAGCATACAGCATGCTTGGGGCTGGTACACGGGGATGACCCAGAGAGATGTTGTGGGGAGGGGGGTGGGAGGGGGGTTCATGTTTGGGAATGCATGTACACCCGTGGTGGATTCATGTCAATGTATGGCAAAACCAATACAGAATTGTAAAGTAAAATAAAAAATAAATAAATACATAACAACAAAAAAAAAAGCAGAGATATAGCTTTGCCAACAAATGTCTGGCTAGTCAAAGCTATGGTTTTTCCAGTAGTCATGTATAGATGTGAGAGTTGGACCACAAAGAAAGCTGAGCACCAAAGAATTGATGCTTTTGAACTATGGTGTTGGAGAAGATGCTTGAGAGTCCCTTGGATCCAACCAGTCCATCCTAAAGGAAATCAGTTCTGAGTGTTCACTGGAAGGACTGATGCTGAAGCTGAAAGTCCAATACTTTGGCCACCTGATGCGAAGAGCTGACTCATTGGAGAAGACCCTGATGCTGGGAAAGATTGAAGGCAGGAGGAGAAGGGGACAACATAGGATGAGATGTTTGGATGGCATCACTGACTCAATGGACAGGAATTTGAGCAAGCTCCAGGAGATGGTGATGGACAAGGAAGCCTGGTGTGCTGCAGTCCATGGAGTTGCAAAGAGTCGGACCCGACTGAGCGACTGGACTGACCCACTCCAGTATTCTTGGGCTTCCTTGATGGCTCAGATGGTAAAGAATGTGCCTAAAATAGGGGAGACCTATGTTCGATCCCTGGGCTGGGAAGATTCCCTGGAGAAGGGAATGGCAACCCACTCCAGTATTCTTGCCTGGAAAATTCCACAGAGGAGCCTGGCGGGCTACAGCCCACAGGGTCGCAAAGAGTCAGACACAACTGAACGACTCACTTTCACTCACCTAATGTGGTTAGGTCTCCACGTTTCTACCACAGTGGGCACAGGTTCAATCCCTGGTCAGGGAACTAAGATCCCACAGGGATCGAAACCGGGTCTTCTGCATCTCCTGAATTGCAGGTGAGTTCTTTACCCACAGATCCACCTGAGAAGCTTCTTGTGCCCCTAGGCATAGCCAAAATAATTTTTTTTTAATTAAAAAGGAAAATGTCCAGTAAACATTTTTCGTGGCAGTCTATTAAGAAAGCTTGTTATTTGTATCACTAATAAACCTTTCTCTGTTTGCATTGTTATATTGTATATGACACTCTGAAAACATCAGTGTACCCGTAGGACTTTCCTCCCAGGCTTGAGGTTTTTCAGCATGGCAAGCACCTCTCATCCATCTTGGCGTATTCAGACTTGAACCCAGTGCCAACAGTCACGGGGGACCCTCCCAGTGTCGACTGTATCACTGAAAAGGGAGAATTCAGGGGCGGGAGATCTCTGCACTGAAATAAGTCGTCACCAGCCCCCTCCGTGTTGAGTCGAGAGCTTCATTCTGTGTGTTCCCAGAAGCCGTCTTCACAGCTAATCACTTCTCTGATAAACGCGCTCCACAACTCTGGAAAAATAAGATGAGATTGCAGAGCAAAGTAAATATTTAATTAAGAAACAGCTAATCAGATTCCCCTTTGCCTTTTAAAAAAATTTTTTTTCCTGCTGATAGTTAACCAGCTCCATCTCATGGAAGACCATTGCCATTAATATTTTAAAACTCCTTCAGCCTTTTTTTTTTTTGTCAATTTTCTGCCTCATTATTTTTTTAGTGACCTCCATCCCCAAATTGATTTTGACTGTGTTACTGCCGGAGATATATATGTATATAAAATTTTTAACTTCATTTAGACTTTGAAATCATGTAATCGTAAACTGAGAATTGGTCATCTTACTTAAAAGGAGGCTCTCTGGACAGGCAACCTTAGAATTAAACTGCCCTTAAACAACAGATAATGTGGTTTCTCATAAACTTTCATTAAAACTTCAACTAAATTTAGTCAGACTCTTAACAGACTAAATGCAATGAATTGCTTCTAACCGAAGAGAAACAAATATTCCCCCCCCCCTTTTTTTTTTTTTTGGTGAAACAGAGTAGAGAAGTTTATTGACATGCATACAAAATCCACATTTGAACTAACCTTGGATTGGACAGAAAAGAATCTGCCTGCAATGCAGGAGACCTGAATTCAATCCTTGGGTTGGGAAGATCCCCTGGAGGAGGGCATGGCGACCCACTCCAGTGTTCTTGCCCGGAGAATCCCGTGGACAGAGGAGCCTGGCGGGCTCCAGTCCTTGGGATCGCAAAGAGTCAGACACTCCTGAGCGACTTTCTCTTTAAGAAACTACCCCGTCTATTTTTAACGCTATTTCCGCTCTCACTGCCATTTACTGAATGAGTATGAAGTGTATTAATAGTGTATATGTGTGTGTGAAAGTTGCCCAGTCATGTCTACCTCTTTGTAACCCCATGGACTATACAGCCCATGGGATTCTCCAGGCCAGAATACTGGAGTGAGTAGTCTTTCCCTTCTCCAGGGATCTTCCCAAGTCAGAGACTCAAACCCAGGTCTCCCACGCTGCAGGCGGATTCTTTACCAGCTGAACTATCAGGAAAGCCCTCCTTGTCTGTACTTAAAGATAAATTAAACAAAACCAGCTATACATTGTGGATAGTAGCCTAAAACCAAAATTTTTTTTTTTGACGTGGACCATTTTAAGTCTTTATTGAATTTATGGCAATATTGCTTCTGTTCTATGCTTTGGGTTTTCGACCACCAGGCATGTGGGACCTCAGCACCCCCCAACCAGGGACCAAACCCTCACTCCCTGCCTTGGAAGGTGAGGTGCCAACCTCTGGACCTCTAGTAAAACTAAAGCCAGGTTTCAAACACAGGGCTACAGTCTGTTTTTAAAAGTCCACCAGATGCCTATACAGAAGGCACTCTTTCTTTCTTAGAGATCTCCACATTTTGTTTTCAAAGGAAGAAAGCAGCCTCTCCTGTTTTATCTCTTAAAGATGAGAGGGAGGTACATAAAATTCAGAATGGTGATTGTTTTCCGGAGAACAACGGAAGCGAAATGGAGGCGGGGACCGTGTTTATGATCAACATCTACCGATCGTGTATCTGTAGGCTTCGACGTGTAGAGAGTATCACACAGCAAGAAGAAACAAATGCAGACATCCATCAGGTTACAAAGACAATAATCCGAGTGACCTTTGAACTTTGAAATGATAAACTCTCTTGAGAATGATTCACCGTGATCGAAATGGGAGGGAGTCAGTCTAGTAAACTGGGAAGTGGAATAGAAACTTAGGAATTGCCCCAAGTTGCGTAGAATGCAGGTGGAATCCTTTTAACCCCAGAGCCTCAGTATCTTTCAAAAGACGGGCCCAAGTGGGTTAAGACGTTTGCCTATTGGAGGGTGTCTTTAGCACAGCTTTCAGAAGGACATTTTTATATCACACTTAGGCAAAAAAAAAAAAAGAAGAACTATAAACAGATGTGAAAGATTTACCTTGGGGGTTTCCCGGGCCGCTCAGGGATAAAGAAACCACCTGCCAAAGCAAAAGACACGGGGCTGGGTCCCTGATCTGGGAAGATCCCACGTGCCACAGAGCAGCTAAGCCCACGTGCCCTAGACATCGTGTTCCACAAGAGAAGTGACAGCAAAGAGAAGCCCTCGAACCACAAGAGAGTAAGTAGCCCCCGCTCCCTGCAACTAGGGAAAGCCTGCTTGCAGCAGCAAAGACCAAGCACAGCCAGCCAAAAATAAATAAGTAAATCTTAAAAAATTAAAATAATTTTTTTAAAAAAGACTCGCCTTCAAGGTACCACCTTCAGTTACGGGGCATGGCTCCAACATATTTTTCACCCAGTTTCCAGATCTCAGCATTGCTTCTCACATCCAAATAACTCCCCATGCCCCTTGATAACCATCTTCCGCTCCATCTGAAACACATAGTGTTGGTCTTCTCCAGAAGCACAGTTCTGCAAAACAAGCATTATTGTTAATGCTTCAGGGCTCCGTCAACGAAGGAGTTGGCATTGGTGTTGGGATTTAAAAAAAAAATTATTTGCAAATTGGATAATGAAATCCATTCCATGTCGAGTTTTATGCCGAGTGTCTTTACTGACATTCCATAAAAATGTCCAAAATAAAAGGACAGTTGATGTAATAATCCTCTCTTTAGAATGCCCAGTTGCTCAGTCAAGTCTGACTCTGCAACCCCCTGGACTGTAGCCCGCCAGGCTCCTCTGTCCATGGGGTTTCCCAGGCAAGAGTGGGTTGCCATTCCGTTTTTGAGGGGACCTTCCCGACCCAGGGATCGAACCTGACTCTCCTGTGTCTCCTGCGTTGGCAGGCGGATTCTTTACCAACCAGCACCACCTGGGAAGCCATCTTTAGAACGCTGGGGCATCATTTGACAGACTTCTCCCTCTCGCTGGCTTCCCCCAGCGCTGAGTTTTGCTGGCACAAGCCTGTTCCCGCTTCCCCAGGGGTCTCCCACGACCCCCAAAAGGAGACAGGTCTCTGTGCCTCACCAGAGGACGCGACCAGACTCCCAACCATCTGTCATCAAGCCCTCTCCTCCTAGGCTTCACCGGTGACTTTGTTACATTTTCCTTAAAGAGATCTCAGCCACCAGGAAATACTTCCATCAAAAAAAAAAAAAAAAGGCAACAGTATAAAAAGAGTATAATGAGGCTGTGTTTCTCTGCAGCTTCTGCAGAAGAAAAGTCTTAGTCCTGGAACCAGTTGTGCAATGATTAACACATAATAAGGGTGGGGGGAGGTTCCATTCTGAAACGTCATCATGGGATGATAAAGGTAGGGAGGTCTGTGTAGCAGGAACTCGCAATGCGGTCACTGGTAGGACTCGTCCGAGTTGCCGACAAGAAACACATCACCAGGCTGGTATTCCGTAAAGCGCCACCGATGAGGAGTTTGTTCGTATCATACCACTGGGCTCACCACCGCCATCTCTCTTCATTAATTCTCTCTCTTTGCCTTGTGTGCGTAAAAAGCCAAGGTGTATGCCTGTGAAAGGATGTCTTTGCATTAACACAGGTGTCAAGAAGAAAGTGAAGCTTGCTTTCTAAGGGCAAGTTTACAACCGCCAGTATCTGAAAGATGATGGAAAGGAATTGATGCTTCGCAGGATTCTCTGTTGTGGTCACCCTTTGTAATGGTCAGATTTAATTACTTGTTTAACGTAAGCACTGTTGATATAAATTTTAGTAATCTACCAATTTGTATGTCTCTTAGAAATTTAGTGGGTGAGATTTTCTTATCAACTTTCATCCATTCTAATGAGATGTGCAGGGATTCCGCCCACAAAGGTTTTCATTTAAAGAATGGGTTAATGAGATGCACATATATTTTGTCATTGAGCTGGGTATCTATTTTGCACTCATAGTTGTGTTTTTCAAACTAATGGTGCTGTGGTTGAATAACCTGGTCTCTAAGATACAGATCTTGAAGTGAGCTGTTAAAAGTCAAAGTGAAGTCGCTCAGTCGTGTCTGACTCTTTGCAACTCCATTGGCTGTAGCCCACCAGGCTCCTCTGTCCATGGGATTCTCCAGGCAAGAATGCTGAAGTGGGTTGTCATTTCCTTCTCCAGGAGATCTTCCCAACCCAGGGATCGAACCCGGGTCGCCTGCATTGCAGGCAGACGCTTTACCATCTGAGCTATTAAAAGAAAACGTCTAAGTACTTTAACTTGTTCAAAAAAAAAAAAGAAACTGAAATCTTTGGGCAAACCATAGAAAGCCTGTGAGGAACACACTTGTGGTTGTACAACTGGATACTTTTAGGCAGTTCAGCAAGAGAGAGTGCAAACCCTGGGGGCCGTGGGCTGTCTCAGAGAGAAGATGCTATGATTGACAGTTGCAGGATCTGGATGCTGGAGGGTGATGCGGGAAGTATCTAAAGAACCGGGAGTGTATCTGGATCGCAGGTTGTTGGAGTATGGAGCTGTTTCTGTGATGGAGTGCTTCAGTAATTCATATCCCTGGGGAGGGAAGGAAAAGGCTACTTGAACTCAGTCGTGTCCAACTCTCTACAACCCTGTGGACTGTAGCCCGCCAGGCTCCTCTGTCCATGGGATGCTCCAGGCAGGAATACTGGAGAGGGTTGCCATTTCCTACTCCAGGGGATCTTCTCGACCCAAAGATCAAACCCCGGTCTCCTGCACTGCAGGCAGATTCTTTACCACCTGAGCCAAGAGGGAAGTCCAGATTGCTAAACTCAGGGTAACCAAAAACCCTCAGTTTGTTTAAAAGAAAAAAACCATGTTTGCAAAGTACAAAAGAACCAAGGTCTGCCTGGGTGTGACTATATAGACATAGCTCTCCCTCTCTCCTTGTGTCTCTGATCATCTCTTGAGTTGTCTGGGGTGACTTTATTTCCATGAATTAAATTCTACTACTGCATTAGAATGTCATGCAGAAGAATTATTTATTGGACAAGAATATGCCAATTTTTTTTTTTTCTGGTGCAGTCTGTTGATGTTTTTCTAACTTAAGGTGAAAGTTGACTTCCTTCCGGCTTAGTTGGCAGAAAGGTGGGAAGAATTCCGAAAAAACAGAGGTCAGTCTGCCCTGGCTCCGTTCAAGCCAGGCAGTTGGTGAAGCATCTCTCAAGCCTGTGTTTTATCTGTCCCAGTCAACATTCATAACGGGGAAACTGGCAAGTGAAAATCAGTGACCGTCACTATCAGTCCCAAGAAAATGGCTTTTCACTTCCCTGTGAATTGCTGAGATCTGTAAACGCGTTATCTGTAAGCAGTCAATACGAGTAGGAAAGTCACTGGAAGGAAGAGAACTGAGGGAGAAAGAAATTCAGTAATAACGTTATGCTCATAAAAATCTATACAATTCAGGATAGCACAGGCCGTGGAAGGTCCGTAATGACAGCCTGTTCACAGGTCCAAATAATGGAGATGTTTTTGACGGTTAAACAGAATGATAATTTTAGGCTATTATTGTCTCAATGTCCTGATAATGTTTTCCAACCATCCCTTTTTGCTATTCTCCAAATTGTCCTTTCTTTGAAATCACGCCATTAGGCAATGTTGGTGCAGAAACAGAATTTAGAGATGATTTGCGACCCAAGTGACTATTTTATACATGTTTCCGAAGCAGGAGAAGATAGGAAGCAGTTAAGTATGACAGATACAGGGGGGAAAAAATCCAGCCATTTTCTTTGCAAAGCCTGTATCATTTCTGCACATATTTTAGTTCAACAGATACATTGTGTTCCATGACTTTAGAAATCCTTAACTCAGTTCATGTCGCTGTTACCATTATATCAACAAATGTTGAATTTAAGACATTCGCTTCTAAATCATTCGTCACCGGTATGTGTCTTCTTTGATGGATTTTGCGCTTTTCGTCCATTTCTTATCATGTGTCGTCTTAAGTAGCCACTTTTCTTGTCGTTCAGTCGCTCAGTCGTGTCTGACTCTGTGACCCCATGGGCCGCAGCACGCCAGGCTTCCCTGTCCTCCACCATCTGCCAGAGCTTGCTCAAACTCATTGAGCTCTAACTCCATCGAGTCGGTGATGCCATCCAACCATCTCATCCTCTGTCATCCCCTGGGGTTTTGTGTTCCCTCCGTCTGGCCATATCCAAACAGGAGAGTGGCCGTACCCTTGTGCTCCACTGAGTCCCTGTCCACGTTGCTTTTCTGTCAGTAAGCAGCTTGTAAAAATTATATTCTTTTTTTGCAAACCGTGGCCTTTTCCACATCATCACTCTCCAGAGTTATTCCCATGCACAAGAGAAAAGAAGTGAAATTATTGAAAAAGAATTGGTTCATTGCAGACTCTTTGTATCCTCCCCCTCACCCCAACCCCAGTGACCTAAACCAGGTTCATTAGACTGTGTGCGTCCTCTTCAGGAGCATATGTAATATATTAGGAAATGGGTGTCCAAACTGACGCTTTTAAATGGGCTTCCCTGGTGGCTCAGCTGGTAAAGAATCCGCCTGCAATGCGGGAGACCTGGGTTTGATCCCTGGGTTGGGAAGATCCTCTGGAGAAAGGAAAGGCTACCCACTCCAGTATGCTGACCTAGAGAATTCCATGGACAGTCCATGGGGTCTCAAGGAGTCGGACATGACTGAGAGACTTTCACTTACCTAAGTTTTAAATACATGTCACGTTTCTTCTTTCCCAGAAAAGGTAACAAGAAACACTTTTCAGAGAAGTTCAACTGCTAAGGGTAGGACGATTGTATCTTATGTAAAAGGCACCGTGGAAGTGCAAACTCTCAGTAACTTTGTTAAATATGAGGGAGAATGTGTTTGGGGAATTTCTGCAACATCAGAAGCAACTATTTCATCCCATACAGCACATATATTTCCTCCACACTAAGGAAACGTAGAATGGATAGTCATCTGTCTGCGACCCCGTGGACTGAAGCCCGCCAGGCTCCTCTGTCCGTGAGATTCTCCAGGCAAGCATACTGGAGTGGGTTGCCATTTCCTCCTCCAGCGGAGCTTCCCGACCCAGGGATCGAACCCAGGTCTCCCGCATTGCAGGCAGACGCTTTACCGTCTGAGCCATCAGGGAAGCTTCATCCCTCATGGGTAACCATTTTTAAGAACTTCCTTGATCTCTGTTAATGTAATGTTGCCTGAAATTACCAGAGTATTTCGAAACCATAGGGGTTTGGAAACATGCTACAGTGGTTTTATTTCACTGGTTTATGGGCTCCTTTGGGTTCAGGCTCCTGTGAATCACCACAACTGAACAGCAACTGGCTTAATCCTAGCTGACAGATGCAATCTTCCTGACACTGAGAGAGAAAACGCAATCTCCCACCTAGCACGTGGAGCTTTAAGTTTTTAGTGAATAATGGCACTACAGACTGAGCTGGGTTTCATTGTATACTGGCATGCAATAAAACACGTTTAAATTCCTGTGAAATTCCTCATTACGCTGCACTATAGTGACATGATAATGAAATATTTGAACAGTAAGAAAGTGGATAAACTGTAGCTATGCAAAATATATCACTGGGTCTTAAAATCTTAATATATAGCTGTTAAGAAAAATTCCCATAGTCACTGTAAACCATGATTCCATTTTTTTTTTAAGTTTCAGCACAATCAAGTGACTTTGATAGTGGCTTATATAAGAGTATATAACTTTATAAGGGTAAACTTTATAAATAAAGAGAATGTTCTATAAAAATTCAAGATATCAGTACTTAGGGAAGTAGCTTATAGATTAATTCAAATTTTTGGTAATATTCTCATTCTTCCTTCAACTTGTGGCCCCACAAATAAGTGTTTTGCTGTTAAAAGTGAATGAATACATGAATGGATGGAGAGATAAGTGGATGGATGAATAGAGAGATGGATGAATGGATGGACAGATGGCTGGCTGGATGGATAGGTGGATGGCTGGATAATGGATGGCTAGGTGGACAAGTGGATGGATGGATGGATAGGTGGATGGATGGATGATGGATGGATAGATAAATAGGTGGATGGATGGATGAATAGATGGATGGATGGATGGATGATGGATGGATAGATGGATAG
>NW_024070207.1:129297428-129312425 GCF_014754425.2 Oryx dammah
TAGATGGTTGGATGGATGGATAGATGATGGATAGATAGATGAATAGGTGGATGGATGGATGGATGGGTGGGTGGATGGATGATGGATGGAGAGATGAATGAATAGATGAATGGATGGAGAGATGAATGAATAGATGAATGGATGGATGATGGATGGATGATGGGTGGATGATGGATGAACAGATGGATGGATGATGGATGGAGAGATGAATGAATAGATGGATGGATAGATGGATGGGTAGATGATGGATGAATAGATGGATGGATGGATGAAGGATGGATAGGTGAATAGATGAATGGATGGATAGATGGATGAATGAATAGATGGATGGATGGATGATGGATGGATAGATGAATAGGTGGATGGATGGATGAATAGGTGGAAGGATAGATGGCTAGACGGAGGGATGGATGGGTGATATAAGGGTGAATGCTCGGATGAGTAGATGGGTAATGGACAAATGGATGGATAGACGAATAGATGGACTGATGGATGACGGATGGATGAGGGATAGACAGATGAATAGGTGGGTGGATGGATGATGGATAGATGAATGGATAGGTGGACGGATGGATAGGTGGATGGATGGTGGAGGGAGAGATGGATGAATAGATAAATGGATGGATAGATGACTAGATGGATGGGTGGGGGATAGAAGGGTGAATGCTCAGATGTGTAGATGGATGGATGGATGAGAACAATATGACCCTGAGCCCACACTCTGTATCTTAGGAAAGGAAAAGAAGGTGCCCCATCGTGGCTGGGTCTTGACTTCTAATGTCCCATGCCTCTTTATCTTAACAGCATGGTCTTATTCTAACTGCTCCATCTCTCCTAAGATCGTGATATTTGAACTACTCAAGGTTTCACTCTCATTTCATTTATGTTTTGATTCATTTATATGATAAAGAAACCTGGGTTGGTAGGCGGGATTATAAAACAGTACTCAACAACCTGTATCTTTGTGGAAGTCTCTCCCTTTGGTTGTGTCAACGTCTGAGAATATGGTCCGTATAGGCAAAGCTATGGTTTTTCCAGGACTGATGGGTGAATGTGAGAACCATGAAGAAGACTGAGTGTCAAAGAATTGATGTTTTTGAACTGTGCTGTTGGAGAAGACTCTTGAGAGTCCCTTGGCCTATAAGGAGATCCAACCAGTCCATCCTAAAGAAGATCAGTCCTGAATATCCTTGGAAGGACTGATGTTGAAGCTGAAACTCCAATCCTCTGGCCACCCGATGCGAAGAACTGACTCACTAGAAAAGACCCTGATGCTGGGAAAGATTGAAGGAGGGAGGAGAGGGGGACGACAGAGGATGAGATGGTTGGATGGCATCACTGACTCAATGGACATGAGTTTGGGTGAACTCTAGGAGTTGGTGATGGATAGGGAGGCCTGGCGTGCTGTGGTCCAAGGGGTCGCAAAGAGTCGGACACGACTGAGCCGCTGAACAACAGCAGCCAGGCACAGTTGACCCCAACAGAGATTATCCTTGGTGCGCCTGACCTAATCAGATTAGACTCTCGAAAGGACAGCGTCCTTCTCTGCAAGAGAGACTCAGAGCTCGAAAGGGAGGGAGATTCTCCATGGGTGTCTCTAAAGATTAAGCAGAACCAGGTGACAAGGGACGCTGTGGGCCCCGGGCAGCTGAGCACAGCGCCTTGAGGGAAGCCAACTGGAAGAGGGACACATAATTTGTACAATCACCAGGAGGTGAATTTTTCCCACAATGAGTTAAGCTTGGAAAAGGAGTCTTTGCTCAAGAAGAGAACAGTAGCTCAACGGCTTAATTTCAGTCTCGTGAGATCTGAGCAGAAGACAGGTTCTGCAGGATTCGTGACTTGTAGAACTGTGAGCTAGGACCTGGGGTTTGTCTGAAGACAGTATATTTGTGCTGATTTGTGATTCAGAAGTGGAAAAAAAAATGAGTGCAGCACTTATGTATGATCGTATCAAGAGTGCTTAGGGCAAACCTTAGCCATCACAAGAAAAAAGCATCCTTGTGACAATGTAGTTGTTAAATTGAAACTCTGCCCTAGACAGATGACAAAGACATTTTGTGCGATCGAGAAATGTAAAAATTTAAACTCTTCATTTCTGCAAACACATTCACCTGCAGCGTCACAGAGAGTGAGATTATATTACAAAGGTTAATGAATCATTGCCCTTTGGGGGGAGAACGTTAGCATAGATATGACTAAAGGATTTATTTTTTAGTGTGATTCTTTTAAGTGAGGCTTTTATTATCCGAATTAACTCAGTAATTGATGAAGAGTATGGTTTAAATGAACTATCCTTGAATGTTCTTCACATAGATAACTCAGGAAAATATTGCTGTTGGTGTTCACTTGCTCAGTTGTGTCCAACTCTCTGCGACCCCATGGACTGCAGCACGCCAGGCTTCCCTATCCTTCACCATCTCCCAGACTTTGCTCAAACTCATGTCCATTGAGTCAGTGATGCCATCCCACCATCTCATCCTCTGTAGACCCCTCCTCCTCCCACCCTCAGTCTTTCCCAGTATCAGGGTCTTTTCCAGTGAGTTGACTCTTAACAGGAGAATATACATTTTTAAATGACATATGCGTGTATTTTTAGTAGGATAACTACAGAGAATGTACACGATATTTTAGATAGCTATTTTGCCAGTGTAAGAAAAATTGTCACATTTTTGTCAAGGATGACACATCCATTTGGCTCCCATTCATATGCTCGAGAAATATCCAAACCAGGTAGCTACTGAGAACAGCGGATTGGAGGACTTCCAACTTTGTATTTTAGAGTTCTCAAAGAATCCTAGTTAAAAGGTCAATTTCTGCTATTTTTTAAATGCCACCGATGACAATTTATATAGATAACGACCTACAGAACTCTCATAGTTGTGATTCAGAGATTTAATATTAATTTCTAAGACACAGAGATGAATAAGGTTGAGCAGAAGGCTGAGAAGAGCATAGGGTTTTCTTTGATTTCCTTTCTTGTTTGTTGCGTCTCTTCAGAATACTTTCCCCTGGAGGGAGTACGAAATAAGGACATCTCATCTCTCTCACTCTCAGTTCAGTTCAGTTCAGCCACTCAGTCGTGTCCAAACTCACGGGTTGCAGCACGCCAGGCCTCCGTGTCCATCACCAACTCCCGGAGTCTACTCAAACCCATGTCCATCGAGTCGGTGATGCCATCCAACATCTCATCCTCGGTCGTCCCTTTCTCCTCCCGCCTTCAGTCTTTCCCAGCATCAGGGTCTTTTCCAATGAGTTGGCTCTTCGCATCAGATGGCCAAAGTATTGGAGTTTCAGCTTCAACATCAGTCCTTCCAATGAACACCCAGGACTGATCTGGAATTCCGGTCAATACAAATGAAATAATGGCTTAACCTGCTTCCAACTTGCCATATAACAGAAAGTTATCTCATGACTCAATTCAGATGGATGAATGGAATAACACAGCTCAGATTAGACGCCCAGTCTGGGGGTCAACAAACCACGTGGTCAGAGAGGCTGTGAAGTTGTACAACCACAGTAGTTACTGAAATAGACACATGGGTGGAGAGGACTGGAGTCCACGCAAGGCTGGTTGGATGACGTGCCTCCCAACCGATGGTGGTTACACACACGCTCAGTCATTCAGTCATGTCCGACGTGCTCAGTTGTTCAGTCGTGTCCGATGTGATCAGTCGTTCAGTCGTTTCTGACTTTGCGACTTTATGGACTGTAGCCCCCCCAGGCTCCTCTGTCCATGGGATTCTCCAGGCAAGAATACTAGAGTGGGTTACCATTTCCTCCTCCAGGGGATCTTCCCATCCCTGGGATTGAACCTGTGTCTCCTGCATTGCAGGCAGATTCTTTACCACTGAGACACCAGGGAAGCACCTAACGTCTTGGCAAAAGGTAACGCCCAAGGCAATGGGCATTGTCTACTCCTTCCCGCCTCCACAACCATCAGTTAAAACCCTAAAGAATGAGGTTAGTGCCAGAGCCTGTGTCAACAAAAATACATTTCCAGCCGGTTGGTGAAGTGCAGGCTAAAAACAAAAAATTCAGTTGTTATGGGGGAAAAAAATAAAATAACAATGTATCTTCCTTGCATACAAGTTTTAGTTCTGTGGTTGGTTCCTAATATCAACATCTTTTTTTCAATCTGGTAGTTCAGTTGATAAAATGTCTGCCCATAATGCAGGAGACACAGGTTCAATCCCTGGGTCGGGAAGATCTCCTGGAGAAGGGCATGGCAACCCACTCCAGGATTCTGGCCTGGAGAATCCCACAGACAGAGGAGCCTGGTGGAATACCGTCCATGGGGTCACGGAGAGTCGGGCATGACTAAGGGACTAACACACAGACTTTACTTTTTCCGTTTTATTTACTCAACTTTATGTTTTGTTTTGTGTTCGTTGTGACTACAGCACCGTGTGGAATCTCACTTCCCTGACCAAGGATGGAACGCTTAGCCCCTGCATTGGAAGACCAGAGTCTTAACCACTGGATCTCCAGGGAAGTCCCAATACTGTTGTGTGGGTTTTGTTTGTTTTTTGACAGGCTGCAACATAAGCTTCATTCATTCAGAAAACACCAGCAAAATTAATTTCTGCTGCAAACTCACAGACACATGCTTCAAAGTGTCAAGTTGCAAATAACCCCCCAAAAATTACAGGTAATATTAATTACAATAACTTATAGATCAAGCCAGTCAATCCTAAAGAAAATCAACCCTGAATATTCCTGGGAAGGACTGATGCTGAAGGTGAAACTCCAATACTTTGGTCACCTGATGTGAAGAGCTGACTCATTAGAGTTGGGAAATATTGAAGGCGGGAAGAAAAGGGGATGACAGAGGATGAGATGGTTGGATGGCATCACCGACTCGATGGACGTGAGATTGGGTAAATTCCAGGAGCTGGAGAAGGACAGGGAGGCCTGGCGTGCTGCAGTCCATGGGGTTGCAAAGGATCGGACATGATTGAGCAACATGATTGAACAACAACTGCAACCTACAGAATATGAAAGAATGATAAAGTGCAATCTCACAAAAGGTCGAATAGTGTCTTAATTATTTTCTTAATTTATTTCGAAACGGAGGATAATTGCTTTGCAGTCAGTTTCTGCTGTACAACAGTGTGAATCAGCTCCAAGTAGACATATATCCCCTCCCCGCTTTGATTAAAGTGAAATGTCCCTCATCCGCTCTCACTGTTCCCAGGCACTAGCTTACTCCTGGGGACCACTGTCGGCATTAGATTTTTTTACGAAATGATCACTCTCAAGCTGCTGACATGTAGGAAAACGACTCACAGATTTATGGGGGGGACAGAAATCGTTATAAACAGGGACTTGCAAATGACTGATAAAATTAACGACTGAGACGATGCTGAATCTATCTTTAGCGTTTCCTTAGAAAGCCGTGCTCAGGGCTTCCCCCACTGCTGAGTGTCTGATGCTCTGCTGGAAATTAGATATTGATTCCAACTGTCAATGGCCATCTCCCCTGCCCCACACCACAGCGTCCTCTCCCAGAAAATGAGAACCGTATCCCATCAAAACTCATCCAGAAGCTACAGCCAAAGGCCAATGTCGTCTTCACAGAATATCTGTGACGGAGGAAAACTGGTCTAATTCAAAATGAAGTGGCAAGAGTGGCAGGGTGGGAGGGAGGCTCCAAACGGAGGGTCTTCTGAATAGCTTTATCTTCCTAAATTCTTTCTCCAATTGAATCAGTTGACTGCTCTAAATGGGCTCCCCAGATGCCTCAGTGGGTAAAGAATTCACCTGCAGTGTAGGAGACGCAGGTTCGATCCCTGGGTCGGGAACGTCCCCTGGAGAAGGGCATGGCAACCCACTCCAGTCTTCTTGGCCTGGAGACTCCCATGGACAGAGAAGCCTGGTGGGCTATGGTCCATACGATCGCAGAGAGTCAGACATGACTGAGTGACTCACACTGTATATAAGATAATGGCTGTGTCCACTTAAAAAAAAAAAAAGGTGCTTTTCTGGAATCATGAAGGAATCAGACGGTCTGAATTCGTCAAGGTCTCTTGTGAGCAATGAATTGTGAACGTCCTGCCCAGTGAGACTGGAATCAAGTTCAAGTTCAGCTGTGTGCTGACTTAAAAAAAAAAAAAAATAGTACAAGGTGAAAGTTGCAAGTCAAGTTTTATTTGGGGGGAAAATGAGGACTGCAGCCTGGGAGACAGCACCTCAGATGGCTCTGAGAGTCTGCTTCAAAGAGGCGGGTTGCGGGGAACGTCAGGATATACGATTTTGGTGAATGAGGAGGGAGTTCAGGCCATCAGGCACTTATTTGTCCAGAAGGTTCCTACTACTCTTATGAAACTTTTCTAGTCTAATCAGAAATGAAAAGGGCTAGGGGGTGGGAGACAGGCTCAAGAAGGAGGGGACAGATGTATACTTATGGCTGATTCACATTGTACAGCAGAAACTAACATTGTACAGCAATCATCCTCCAATTAAAACTTAATTTTAAAAAAAAGATGAAGGTAACTTTTGAACGAAACCCACATCGATAAGACATCTAATATAACTCGTCTCACATGTTTTTTTTTTTTTAATGATGCTGTATGCATTCTTTTGAAGGAAAATAGAGGTTAGTATTACAAAGCATAGGACAGGCTTGCTCCTACCGTCTACAAAAGGGGAGGAGGTCACAACTGCAGAACAGGGCTCAGCATGGGCAGCGGAAGAGATAAATTTAGAAAACAGGGTGTGTATTTCATAAATACTCCCTTTATAGGGAGAATGACACCATTTATTGTATGCTTGCATTTTATTCCTTTTGGGCTTCCCTCATAGCTCAGCTGGTGAAGAATCCATGTGCAATGCAGGAGACCCCGGTTCGATTCCTGGGAAACTCTCCGGGAGAAGGGAAAGGCTGCCCACTCTAGGACTGTGGCCTGGAGAATTCCATGGACTGTATAGTCAACAGGGTTGCAGAGTCAGACACGACTGAGCGGCTTTTGCTTCACTTCCTTTTATTCCTTCAGTCGCAGATACATATTAACATACTATGAAGTATCAGGGCTGCCTTGATGCTAAGAACATATCACTGAGGGACCTCCCTGGTGGTCCACTGGTTAAGACTCTGCGCTTCCAGTGCAGAGATGGAGCTTGGGTTGATCCCTGGTAGAGGAACTAAAGATCCCACATGCTGCGTGAGGCAGTCAAAAGGGGAAAGCAAAAACCTACCACTGAAACCCGTGATCCCCACCCTCCGATACTTAAATGCTCCTCACTGGATAAACCCCTATGGGATGCAGAACACCAATACTCCAGCCATATTCAAAGACAGGTGACGCCGTGGACTGTAGACCGCCAGGCTCCTCTGTCCATGGGATTCTCCAGGCAAGGAGACTGGAGTGGGTTGCCATTCCCTTCTGCAGGGGAGTTTCCTGACCCAGGGATTGAACCTGAGTCTCCTGCACTGCAGGCAGATTCTTTACCGTTTGAGCCAGCACACAAACCCAGCAACACGCTTGGGACCGAACCTACCCCTTCTGCATTTTCAAGTGGATTCTTTACCCACAAGCCACCTGGGAAGCCCTTTTACCTCTGTAGTCAGTTGCTGAATATTTGCCAGCATACTGCTGCATAAACCTCAGATATTTGCTCTATTATCTGGGTGTTTAAAAGCCAGCGCAATCGCTTCATCTTTGTTCATAGATGACTGTTTTCTTCCGTCTGTAAAGGACTAAGAACTTCTTTTCCCCGCTGGTGATACAGATAGGATCAAAGTGTCTAATTTGATCCAGAAATGCACTTTGCAGTAACATAAAGAGTGTCTGCCTCCCAGACGGAGAAGATGGTTTGGACCTCTCTCTTCCTGCTCCTCTGTACCAAGTGCTACCGTAGAAACAGAGCAGGGAACAACCAAAGGAGAAGTCTGAAAGACGGAAAGCAGAAGGCAGACTGGTGTAGAGTCTCAGACCTGGATGAAGAACACGGCAGTACGTGTGTTACGGTATCCTGCCCAGCAGAAAAAAAAAAAAAAAAAAACACAGATCTGGGGTTTCCCAGCCTTGCAACAGAGGATGGGGGCTCAGGTAACCCTCACTTTCTACCTGAGTCCACCACCCCCCGAAAAAGGGGTTGACGTGGGTTCCTGCCGACAATACACTCTGGGGAGAGCACCCTCCTACTCAGCCAGCCCAGAAACAGCCTCTCGCATCCAAAGACAGCAAAGTCAGAATCTCCCGTAAACTAATTGGGAGGGTTTCATAGGGTTTCCATCACAATCCCAGCAAGGTTTCATTTGTAATCGTAGACACGCTTATTGTAAAATTTTTATGGGGACTTCCTGCCATTGCAGGGGTAACACTTGGAATGCAGATTCTAATTCTACAGGTGTTGGTGTAGGGGGGTGTGACCTCTGGTTCCCCCTTGCTAAGGAGCTCTTCTCAAGCGAGGTCCTCAAAGTGAAGGTCCTCAAGGTTCCCGTTTGTCAAAAGCTCAAAGCAAATGTGAAACTCATCAATCTTGTTCGCTGTCAAGACGCTGTTTACTGTTTGGGAAACCTGGGGAGAGGTTAGAGCAGGTTTCTGCATCTCTGATAATATCCTGTGTCTTTCCCTGACCCTCCTGTATCCATTTTCCATTTTTTAAAAAGTTGGTAGCTATTTTACACGGGTTAGCTGAAAATTCGTCCGTAAGGGTGGTTTCCTCGGATAAAAGGTGTTTGCTCTGATAAAATGTGTTCTTTCATCCAAAAGCAGAAAAAGAGCACAAATCCCTCCCCCTGCCCACCCCTCCGCCAAGCATCTAGAACAGATTTGATTCATTTCAAAGGAAATGATCTCAGAATTGAGCAGACGTCTTGTGTGTTGGCTGCAAACGTTCGGTGACATTGGCAACATTGTGAGCAGACAGTCTTGGGCAAACCTTGCATCTCTGGAATGAAATTCTGTACAGAAACAATTAGGCAGCGTTGAAACCTGCTGCTGCTGCTAAGTCACTTCACTCGTGTCCGACTCTGTGCAACCCCATAGACAGAAGCCCACCAGGCTCCCCCGTCCCTGGGATTCTCCAGGCAAGAACACGGGTGGGTTGCCATTTCCTTCTCCAATGCATGAAAGTGAAAAGTGAAAGGGAAGTCGCTCAGGCGTGTCTGACTCTTAGCGACCCCATGGACTGCAGCCTACCAGGCTCCTTCGTCCATGGGATTTTCCAGGCAAGAGTACTGGAGTGGGGTGCCGTTGCCTTCTCTTAAAACCTAGCAATTCAGGAGGACAAGATGGTATGGAAACACACTTCTTTATTATTGGAGAAAAACGTGCATCTTAGCCGTTCACGCTAAGGCTGTGTTTTTTGGCATAAATGGCCATGCTTTTTGTTGTTGTTGTTGCTGAGTCACTCAGTTGTGTCCAGCGCTTTGTGACCCCATGCGCGCCAGGCTTCCCTGTCCATCACCAACTGCTGAACTTGCTCAAACTCATGTCCATCAAGTCAGTGATGCCATCCAGCCATCTCGTCCTCTGTCGTCCCCTTCTCCTCCTGCCTTCAATCTTTCCCAGCATCAGGGTCTTTTCCAACGCCTTGCTTCTTCCCATCGGGGGCCCAAAGTATTGGAGTTTCAACTTTAGCATCAGTCCTTCCAGTGAATATTCAGGACTGATTTCCTTGAGGACTGACTCCTTTGGTCTCCTTGCTGTCTCAGAACAGAATCATGTGGGACCCCGTTTATACAACTGACCTTTCTGTAAGCCATCATGAAATGTTTCTGCAATGAAGTCATAGGTAGTCCTTTTGTAAATCTAATTTGTGAACTACATAATGGAACATTCGCTCAGTGATTCCTTGGGAGTGAATTGTAAAAAAATCTCACACGTGATTATGTCGTCCGTGAAAAGCCTAATGATATGAGTAATTGCTTGGTAAATGTTTGCTTCCATGGATTGATTTTTTTAAATAATTTATCAGATTTCCATCTCACAGCTACATGACGGTAAATTTGAAAACTATAAGCCGTGGATGTACTTGTTAATTTCCCACAGGCCTTATGAATGAAACATCACACCCAGAAATATTTCCTGGCAAGAGCACTTACATATATCCAAATTTGCAAAAATTACCTTTCAAAACTTCTTCCTGCCTTTTTAATAGAATTCTTAAATCTGAAATTGGAACCCTCGGTAAAAATCATTAAGCTTGGGTGGCTCCATAAAATACCATTTAACACTTATTTCACTAGCTGAGACTTTCACATGTTTCAAAATTTAAAAGCGAATGTATAAATGGATACACATGAATAAGCCTAGCAAGTATATATTCGCCACACAAGCTGGCCTTACTGAGCCCATTAGGGGCAATAATAATTGATAATTTTGTATGTGTTTGTATATCATTCCATTGCTTTTTATACTTAAAATCAAATATAATACACATGCAAATAGAATAGACACACACACATATGTAAATGTGCTTTAATGTGGGTTCATCTTGTCCGACTTTCTGCAACCCCATGGACCGTAGCCCGCCAGGCTCCTCTGTCCATGGGATTCTCCAGACAAGAAGACTGGAGTGGGTTGCCATTTCCTCCTCCGGGAGATCTTCCCAATCCAGGGATCAAACCCGAGTATCCTGAGTCTCCTACCAAAGCAGGCAGATTATTTACCATTAGTATCACCTGGGAAGCTCAATTATAGTATACAGTATGTTAGAGCATATCAATATAGTGTCCCTATATATATATATATATGCCACACACACAATTATATATATATGATTTTATTTTATATGTAAAATAGGCACGCACAATTACTGTCTTGATTATGTTCTACATGAAAAAAGAAGCATTTTGCCCACATTCCTAGACAGCAGCATTTCCTGATTAATCATCTTTTCAGATTCCTGAACGAACCCAGCAAACATAAATCAGAGGAGGGAGATTTCACCATCCACACTGTCAACATCCCGCAGACGTCCTTTAAGAGGGTGAAAGGTGCGTTTGCATAAATCAAGGCCGCATCCGGCCTCCCGTCTCCATCAGGCGTTCCGGCTTCCTCGCTGCGGGACGAGGTCCTTGATTTCCCCAGTGGCTCCAGACAGGCTGCGAAGGTTTGCAATCACGGGAGGAGGACTCTCTCAGAATGAGAATCAGGAGACTCACTTCCTGCCGAGCACTCAGGAGTGATGGAGAGAACAGAGCGTACTTTCTCAAGAATCTTCCACGAAACGTCTCTCGCAACATGTGGAGAGGTTCAGAGAGATGCTCTTTGGTTCCCCCGGTGCTTAAAGAGATGCTTAAAATGTTTTCCACTGGATTCGATCGGTCTGTAATCACAAAACTACTCAACTGGTGTTTAGAACCGTTGCAACGGCTCTATCTTTTAAAGCAAATCACCCAAGTATCCTGATTTATAATCCAGGGGTAAGCAAACGTCTCTACAACATACCCTGCTAGGAGCAACGACTCCACTGATAATATGGAGAGGATGAACGTAAAAGTGTTAGTCGCTCGGTCCTGTCTGACTCTTTGCAACACCATGAACTGTAGCCCGCCAGGCTCCTCTGTCTGTGGGATTCTCCAGGCAAGAATACTGGAGTGGGTTGCCATTTCCTCCTCCAGGGGATCTTCCAAACCCAGGGATGGAACCCAGGTCTCCTGCATTGCACGCGGATTCTCAGCTCCGTGGAGACGATGAGGTCGGTCTAAAATTTACTGAGTCAGATTTCTACACCCGATGCCTGCCGACCCTCCCTTCCCAAGCCCTTCAAGATTCCTACTATCTACTCTCAGTTTTCTAATTTCTACACCGCCTTCTCTCTATGTGCATCTGGAGTCGTCCTTGATCGTGCAGATCAGGGATTTTCCATCCACGTGTCTGAACTTCTTGATTGTTTTACTCTTCCATGGGCAGAACCCTTGTAGACTCCCAGGATGGAGACAGGAGGTGGTGTCAACTGAGTACCTTTTCCAAAGGGTCCTAATAGGGTCTGAATATCCATTGGAAGGACTGGTGCTGAAGCTGAAGATCCAAGCCTTTGGCCGCCTGATGAGAAGAGCCGATTCACTGGAAAAGACCCTGATGCTGGGAAAGATTGAAGGCGGGAGGAGAAGGGGATGAGAGGATGAGATGCTTGGATGGCATCACCGACTCGACGGACATGAGTTTGAGTAAACTCCGGGAGTTGGTGATGGGCAGGGAAGCCTGGTGTGCTGCAGTCCATGGGGTCATAAAGAGTCGGACATGACTGAGCGCCTGAACAGCAACAGAATGGGCTGAGGAACCATCTAGCAGCTCAGTTGAGTGCAATAAACTAATTTTTAGTGATATTCTTCTGCCCTTGAGTGAAGAAGGATAACACAGCTTGCTGGTGTCTCATCAACTGCAGAAAGGAATTTTCACTAACTCAGCTTCATGTTTAGCTAGGTAGTATGGTATTTGAAGGAAAGAGAGTTTGAGCGTGTTTTCACCCCTCAAAACAGGAAAGATAGCAAAAGCGGGCTGTACTAGACTTCTGTGGGGGGTTCCAGAGGTTAAGAATCTGCCTGCCAAAGCTGGGGTCACAGCTCCGACCCCTGCTCATGTTAGATGCCAGAAGCTGCTGTGCAGCTGAGCCCCTAACCTGTAACCACAGAAGCCCATGAGCCCTGGAGCCCACGCTCTGTAACAAGAAAACCCACCACGATGAGAAGTTTGTGCACCGCAACTAGAGTTGCCTCCGCTCCTCCAAACTAGAGCAAAGCCCACGCACAGCCAGGAAGACCCCACACAGCCAAAAATAAGGAATAAATAAATACAATCGTTCAAAAAACCTTAGTCCTTCCAGAAAAACAAAGCGGGTCTTACGAAGACTTGAAGGGAGATATCCGTGCATTATCTACCCTTGAAGATGAGATGCCGTCACTAAGAATCAAGCAGCACCCACCCATCATTCTGTTTATGGAGTTCTTTGGTGGAGATAAGAGTTGATGGCATTCCTGGCGCTGCTTACGAGCTTCATTGTGTGACTGGGCAGAATACAGAGATGTGTAAGGAACGTGCACTCATATCCTCTTTGGTCCTGTTTCTGGCGCTCAGTCGTGTCAGACTACTTGCAACCCCATAGACTGCAGCACGCCACACTTTCCTGTCCATCACCAACTCCCGGAGCTTACTCAGACTCATGTCCATCGAGTCGGTGATGCCATCCAACCATCTCATCCTCTGTCATCCTCTTCTCCTCCTGCCTTCACTCTTTCCCAGCATCAGGGGTCTTTTCCAATGAGTCAGCTCTTCGCATTAGGTGGCCAAAGTATTGGAGTCTCAGCTTCAGCATCAGTCCTTCCAAAGACTAGCCCCTTTGGGGGTGTCTTTGTGAGCCTTACAGATCTTGTTTTAGAGAGATTTCTTCAGAAGGGCTCATACAAAGTCTGTGTTTCCTTGTGGATTTTTGTTGGTTTTTTGACTTTCATTCATTGACTCATCGTTACAGCTAAACACAACTGATAGATCATTTTCCCTGCAAAGCTCAGGGTTGGGTCATAGTTGCATAGCAATAAAGTCCCTTGTTTGCTGGCTGGAGTAAAAGTTTACTATCCTGGAGCTGGTGCACACAATAGACTCCAAATATCCTGCCTCCCAACATAACCATGCCTCGGGTTGTTCAGGAATTCTTTTCCGAGGCCCAGACCATCAGGCAGCATCTCCTTGTGCCAGGGGCGTGTCCTTCAAGGAATGTCTCATTCAAGCCACACGGATATTCTCAGCCACCAAGCATATGCTTTGATGCTCTTTGACACACAGCTCGAAGCCAACAGCAAAAGTGTCATTTCAACCTTATTGAAATTGCGAACCTTTACGAACAATACAGCACAGAAGTTATACAATTTTTTTTTTCAAAATTTGCCACTTAAAACAGCACCGAAGTCTCCTAGCTCTTTCTCTATATAATCAGGCAAACGTGTACACACAGTGAGTAGCGTCAGTTACAAGATGCAACTGCATCTTTGGAAAGTTCAGGCTTCCCTGCTAGCTCAGCTGGTGAAGAAGTGAAGTGAAAGTCGCTCAGTCGTGTCTGACTCTTTGCGACCCCATGGACTATAAAGTCCATGGAATTCTCCAGGCCGGAATACTGGAGTGGGTTGCCATTTCCTTCTCCAGGGATTCTTTCAGCTGGTAAAGAATCCGCCTGCAATGCAGGAGACCTGGGTTTGATCCCTGGATTGGGAAGATCCCCTGGAGAAGGGAATGGCTACCCACTCCAGTATTGTGACCTGGAGAATCCCATGAGCTCTATAGTCCATGGGGTTGCAAAGAGTCAGACACAACTGAGTGACTTTCACTTTTCAATATGGAACTTTCATTGTAAAACCATATTTCTCATATAATTCAGATACTTGTCTGTTCCCGTTACCCTTCATTCTGAGAGTCTACAATCTTACCTTTATTTTATGTTTTGGCCCAGAGGCATATGGGATCTAGTTCCTTGACCAGGGACTGAACGCAAAACCCTTGCACTAGAAGATGATATCTCAACCACTAGCCCATCAGGAATATCCCCCACTTACCCTTCATTCTGAAGCAAAATAGTTACTTCCCAGGTGGAGGAGCAGGGTGACCCTCTTCTAGAAAAAAAAAATGAGTATGCTTAGATTTCAACTCTGATACTTGACGGTAACTTTATTCCATGAATTATTTTTTATTTTATTTTTTCAGATTTTATTGAAGTATAGTTGCTTTGCAACGTTGTGCTAATTTCTGCTCTACTGCAGAGCGATTCAGTTACACACATGTACACCTCCTTTTCCCTTCTTCTTCTTCATTAGGGTTTATCAGAGGATACTGAATATAGTTGCTTCCCTGGTGGCTGAGATGGCAAAGAATGCGTCTGCAATGCAAGAGACACGTGTTTGATCCCCAGGTTGGGAAGATCCCCTGAAGAAGGAAATGGCAACCCACTCCAGTATTCTTGCCTGGAGAATCCTGAGGACAGAGGAGCCTGGCGGGTATTGGTCCACGGGGTCACAAAATCTGCTAACCCTCTGAATGGCAACCCACTCCAGTATTC
>NW_024070207.1:129312435-129335931 GCF_014754425.2 Oryx dammah
AACCCTCTGAATGGCAACCCACTCCAGTATTCTTGCCTGGAGAATCCTGAGGACAGAGGAGCCTGGTGGGTATTGGTCCACGGCGTCACAAAATCTGCTAATCCTCTGAGTGGCAACCCACTCCAAGATTCTTGCCTGGAGAATCCCATGGACAGAGGAGCCTGGAGGCCTACCGTCCACGGGGTGGACGGAGAGTCAGACACGACTGACCGACTAACAGTGACTGACACCTTGAAGAATATAGTTGTTTTAAGCCTTAGCTCTGAAAGATACATTTTCAGAAATTCAGAGGTCCAGTCATGTCAAGGAAATAGCTTCCTTAGAATCTGCATAGCACAAAAATGTGGTTTGGCTAACATTGTTTTCTTTGGTGTTATCTGGGATTGTATGTCAGTGAAGCCAAAGAGGGCATGATGTTAGAAGTATAACAGTCTCAATCTTGGTCAAAACACATATCTTGTTTATTTTCCTGTTTCATCTCTAATTATTCCTGAGAGGAGTGATGAAGAATGTACTATCAATGCCTAATTGGTTCCATTATCAAAGAGAAGACGTGCACCTCAGACTTCCTTCAGCCTTAATTAGGCTCCCTGGAACACATTCACAGCCTGTGGCAACCTTCCTCCCGTTCCATGCCATCATGTGGAAATTTAAAATATAAATAGCAAAAAGGCTGCATACCAGTTCTGTCTCTGAAAACTCATTGCTAGCTTTCTGGTGACGTTGGAGATTCGAACATGAAGAATATCAACAGTGGATAGTTTTTTTTAAAGGTCGTGTATATATTTTGTTATATATTTATGTTTGGTTGCCAGGCGTCTTTGTTGCTCTGCACTGAGCTTTTCATTATAGTTTCTCCTCTTGCTGGGGAGCGCGGCTCTTGCTGGGGAGCACAGGCTTCAGCCGATTCAGCTCCTGTGCCCTAGAACACCCGCTCAGCGGTTGTGGCTCTCACCGACTTAAGTGTCCCAGGGCACGTGGGATCTTCCCAGACCAGGGATGGAACCCATGTCTCCTGCATTGCAAGGCAGATTCTTCAGCTCTTACCCCCTGGAGGAACCCCCACATGGAGGTTTGTAAATATGCAAGCCCTGGCTTCAGTCAACATTTGCTGAACTGGAATATCAGGGAACAATATGCGAACCGCAGGAGTTGGTGATGGACAGGGAGGCCTGGCGTGCTGCAGCCCATGAGGTTGCAAAGAGCTGGACACAACTCAGCAACTGAACTGAACTGATACGTATGTACCTGAATACGTAACAGACTCCCCAGGTGACCCAAGAGCATGCCAGCATTGTTGCTGTTCAGTTGCTGAGTCGTGTCTGACTCTTGTGACCCCGTGGACTGTAACCTGCCAGGCTCCTCTGTCCTCCACTACCTCCCAGAGTTTGCTCAAACTCATGTCCATCGAGTTGGTGATGCCATCCAACCATCTCATCCTCTGTCAACCCCCTTCTCCTTCCGCCTTCAGTCTTTCTCAGCAATAGGGTCTTTTCCAGTGAGTTGGCTCTTTGCATCAAGTACCCAAAGTATTGGCTCTTAGACTTCAGCAACAGTCCTTCCAGTGAATATTTGGGGTTTGTTTCCTTTACGATTGACTGGTTGGATCTCCTTGCTGTCCACAGTACTCTCAAGAGTCTTTTCCAACACCACAGTTAGAAAGCATCAATTCTTCTGTGCTCAACCTTCTTTATGGTCCAACTCTCACATCTGTACATGACTACATACCACTCTAATGGCATAAAGTGAAGAGGAACTAAAGAGCCTCTTGATGAGGGTGAAAAAAGGAGAGTGAAAAACCTGGCTTAGAACTCAACAATCAAAAAATGAAGATCGTGGCATCTGGTCCCATCAGCTCATAGCAAATAGATGGGGGTGGAGGCAAAATGGAAACAGTGATAGACTTTATTTTCTTAGGCTCCAAAGTCACTGCAGTTGGTGACTGCAGCCATGAAATTAAGACGCTTATTCCTTGGAAGGAAAGCTATGAGAAACCTACGCAGTATATTAAACACCAGAGACATCACTTTGCCTGACGAGAGTGCATATAGTCAAAGCTATGGTTTTCCCAGTAGTCATGTATGGATGAGAGAGTTGGACCACAAAGAAGGCTGGAAGTGAAAAACTATATGTAAGTTGAGAGTTTGATCTAAAGGAAATAAGCTTAGTACACCACCAAGATCAAGAACCTTATATATTTCCCATGAAAAACTACCAGCAAAAGAGCAAATTCGATGCAAGTGCATTACTTTCCATCTCTTTCAGTTATAAAACCATCCCTATTAGAATATTCCATCTTTGTCCCATGACGCGTATTCTTTGCGGTATTTATAGCTATCATAGAGCTAGATTGACCGATTCTGTTGTAAACTGTGCTGTGGATGGCACTGCAGTAGAATGGTGTAATCAACTGCAATTTCATTAAAAGGGAATTTTTCTCCTTATAATTTTCAAAGGGACCCAATTTCCTTTTCACTAAAAATCTATTACCTTGTAAGTCTTTATGCTAAAGTATGGAAAAGTGATAATTGAGTTACAGTCAATGAGCAAATACATTCAATTGATTAATCCATTTAATCATTAATTTGATTGGGGAAAAATGAGAAGTATATTAAGAGTCTAATTCACATTGTCAGTCTTATCCGTCATGTTCCATGGTAAATCACATCGGATGTAAGATTTTTGTTTTGCTTGTTTCAAGTAACAATGGATAAGGAGATAGAACTGTCACCAAATCACACAATAAACAATGCTGGTAGTTATGTAGATATAGGGGACGAACTTCCTGCTGGCCCACTGGCTAGGATTCTGAGCTCCCAGTGCGCAGGGCCAGGATTTGACCCCTGGTCAGGAAAGTAGTTACAACACGCCACAAGTAAAGGTCAGGTGTGCATCAACCAAGACCCCGTTCTGTTCAGTTCAGCCGCTCAGTCGTGTCCGACTCTCTGCGACCCCATGGACCGCAGCATGCCAGGCCTCCCTGTCCATCACCAACTCGCAGAGGTTACCCAAACTCATGGCCATGGAGTCGGTGATGCCATCCAACCATCTCATCCTCTGTCGTCCCCTTCTCCTCCTGCCTTCAATCTTTCCCAGCATCAGGGTCTTTTCCAGTGAGTCAGCTCTTGGCATCAGGTGGCCAAAGCATTGGAGCTTCAGCTTCACCCAAATAAATAAATGACAGCCTAGAGGGGTAGGGTGGAGTGTGTGGGGGGTGGAGCTGGGGAGGGGAGCTCAAGGGACAGGGGATACGTGTATTCCTATGGCTGAGTCACATTGTACAGCAGGAACTAACACAACATTATAAAGCAATTATCCTCCAATTAAAAATAAATTTTTAACAAATTTTAAAAATGATTAAGTACTTTAAATAAATTTTTTAAAAAAAATAGGGGAATGTCCCAGGAATTCACAACTATGTCAGAGGGTTTGTTTGAGAGATGAAGGGATGCTAAGTCACTTCAGTCGTGTCCGACTCTGTGCGATCCCATAGATGGCAGCCCACCAGGCTCCGCCCTCCCTGGGACTCTCCAGGCAAGACCACTGGAGTGGCTTGCCATGTCCTTCTCCAGTGCATGAAAGTGAGAAGTGAAAGTGAAGTCGCTCAGTTGTGTCTGACCCTCAGCGACCCCATGGACTGCAGCCAAACAGGCTTCTCCGTCCATGAGATTTTCCAGGCAAGAGTACTGCAGTGGGGTGCCATTGCCTTCTCTGACTATGAAGGGATAAGGCAACACAAAAGTGGGGAAAAAAAGTCACCTGGTAGCTGGGTTCATATTATTAACAAGGTGAAATAATTACTGATGAGTTGTTGGACTCATCCACAACCTTAATTGGGAAAGAGATACATGTCCTTTCAACTGAATTTAACAGAAGCTCTAGAAAGTAACATGCAGACACCCAGGTTACCTAGATACACAGTGAAACTATGCTCCCGAATATGTGTATTCATGGATATATGTGTGCGTGTGTGTTGATTTATATTTCTACATGTGTGTGTTGATTTAAGCTGTAAATACATAGAAATATATAACTGTATGGGAAGCTCTGTGCCTCTAACAGAGAATAATTTATATATATATATTATATTTGCATATAAAATATATATCCATAGAGAGCTATTGATAGAATATATATGCATGTGTGTATGTATATATATATATACAATGTAGGGTTTCCCTGGTAGCTCAGTTGGTAAAGAAGACACCTGCAGTGCAGGAGACCCGGGTTCGATTCCTGGGTCAGAAGGATCCCCTGCAGAAGGGAATGGCACCCCACTCCAGTATTCTTGTCTGGGAAACCCCATGGACAGAGGAGCCTGCTGGGTTACAGTCCATGGGGCTGCAAAGAGTTAGACACAACTGGGTGACTGAGCAGATAGATATATAACTAGTATATACTAGATATATATATAGTAGCTGGAGTTGCAAAGAGTTGGACATGGAGAGCATGTACATGCTATTCACAATTCACAATAAAAATATTATTTTCTTACCAACAACCATTACTATTTTTACATTCACTTCACCTGCATGGCTAGAAAAGTATTATTTTTTAAAAAGATAATTCTCTGTATCTAGCTAGTTTTCCTAAATCTAATATGAACTCCAATATTTATTTCTATGGATGGGTGAGAATTTTGTATGTATATGATTATATTGCCAGGAAAAAAAAAATAACGGTGTCATCCACTTACAATGTTCATACCACTAATTTGTTCTTGTTTCACTCTATCTGCTAAGTCTCCAGTTCAGTACAGTTCACTCGCTCAGTCGTGTCCAACTCTTTGAGACCCCATGAATCGCAGCACGCCAGGCCTCCCTGTCCAGCACCAACTCCCGGAGTTCACTCAGACTCACGTCCATCGAGTTCGTGATGCCATGAAGCCATCCCATCCTCTGCCGTCCCCTTCTCCTCCTGGCTCCAATCCCTCCCAGCATCAGAGTCTTTTCCAGTAAGTCTCCAAGGCCACCTTAAAGAGTAATGGTGAGACTAGACATCATCTTCTCCTTTGTTCTTTTCATTTAAAACTCAGTGTTAGTGTTTGCCAAGGACAGTATTTGCTGTTGGTGTCTGGGCAGTGAGCCTGCCTTGTAGCTCATAGCTTTTTATTTTTTATTTTTTGTTCATCTCTTTCCACCCACAGAAATGCTCCACTTAAAATATAAGAACATGGGTCGGTTCAGGTGATGGCACTCTTTCCGTTGGACACAGAATAGTTAGATTTTAGGTCAAAAATTTTAAAGAGGCATCTACCTATGGGACAATCCTAAAAGAGATCAATCCTGAATATTCATTGGAAGGACTGACGCTGAAGCTCCAATCCTTTGGCCACCTGATGCGAAGAGCTGACTCGTTGGAAAAGACCCTGATGCTGGGAAAGATTGAAGGCAGGAGGAGAAGGGGATGACAGAGGACGAGATGGTTGGATGGCATCACTGACTCAATGGACGTGGGTTTGAACAAGCTCCCTGAGTTGGTGATGGACAGGGAGGCCTGGTGCCCTGCGGTCCATGGGGTCGCAGAGAGTCGGACACGACTGATCAGCTGAACAACAGACCGTGTGGGAAAATGCTAGTAGGACCTGACGAAAATCTGGATGGATTGAGGAAATAAGTCCTGACTTTTTCCCTCATCAGCACAATCTTCAGTAATGCCTCCTGCTGCTTTCTGTCCATTTGTTGCCTTTCTGTGGCTTCAACATCCCATCCCTTGAGGGGCCTGCTTCAGTTTCCTTCCTTCCATGTAAATGTGTCCCGGAACCTGGGTTCGTTTTGCACAGCTGGTTAACGGGGATCAAATTAGGTCACCGGTCTGCCGACACAGTTTGGAACCGCAGTTGGGTTCTTTGATTGTCTGCTGTAAGTCAGGATGCAATCAGCGGACATCATTCTGTCACTCTCCCAGGGAAAGGCTTTGTCTCCGGGCAACATGAATAATTAAAATGACCAGAGGGTTTTCCATGGTTCCATCTCCAAAGATACGATCAAATGCAATCAGACAGGTCCGTGAACTTTCCCTTAATTCTCTTTACGGAGTCATTCGCTACGTCACTGAACCTGTTCAGTTTCCGTATGAAGAAGGGAAGTTTGCTTTGTTTGGTTTAGTCATTTTTAGTCCCTAAGTCGTGTCTGACTCTTTGCAATGCCATGGAATGTAGCCCGCCAGGCTCCTCTGTCCATGGGATTCTCCAGGCAAGAACACTGGCGTGGGTTGCCATGCCCTCCTCCAGGGGATCTTCCCGTTCCAAGGATCGAACCCTCATTTCCTGTATCGGCAGGTGGATTCCTGACCCTCTGAGCCACGTGGGAAGCCCCTCTTTACAGGGCTTAGGGAAATCCTACCCCCACGCCCATTTACATTTCGATTTCTAAAATTGCAGATGTGTGTTCTGGTTGCCAGTGTAATGGCTGCAAGCCCATTTCAGGAACTGCCTTAAGTAGACATTCCTGGCCGACATCCTTGTGATATAAGACGGATGAATAAGAGAAACACAAATTAATTCACACGTCTGCCTCATGTATGCAAGGGAGTTACCCAGGGAGAAATGAGTAGCTCCCTACAGTGGCTTAGAACTCCAGTTTAGCTGGCATCTTCTACAAAGACCAAACACCTTTGCAGGAAGCGCAAGGCAAAGGAAGCTGGCTTTAGGCTTCAAGGTCAAGGTAAACTAAGGGTTGCTATTCCTTAGTCACCAACTCATGTCTGACCCTTTGGGATCCTATGGACTGAAGTCCACCAGGCTCCTCTGTCCATGGGATTCTCCAGGGCAGAATACTGGAGTGGGTTGCCATTCCCGTCTCCAGGGGATCTTCCCAACCCACGCGGGGATCAAACCCACGTCTCCTGCCTTATAGCTGGATTCTTCACTGTCTGAACCACCAGGGAAGCCCGTGAGTTTTTCTTAGTCTAATCTATAACACATTTCCCAGAATTAATTGCATTCCTTCCTGTCACTTAAACATCTCTTTCTCAACCTGTGTTTTTAATTTATAGACATACCTAAATATTTACAGATGCCCAGGCCTCGAATACTGGAGTGGGTTGCCATTCCCATCTCCAGGGTATCTTCCCCACCCAGGGATCGAACCCGGGTCTCCCGCATTGCAGGTGGACTCTTTACTACTGAGCTACCAGGGAAGCCCAAGAAGACTGCAATGGGTTCTCATTCCCGTCTCCAGGGGATCTTCCTGACCCAGGAACTGAACTGGGGTCTCCTGCACTGCAGGTAGATTCTTGACCGTCTGAGCCACCTCAGGTTACTGGAATGGAATGGCATAAATATATATGTATTTATACACGTACACACATATACACTCGTTGCTGAAACACAGAGTTAAATATTACAAAGTGCAATTCAGGTGTTGAAGACTCTTTCAAGGTTTCTTTTCAAACACCGCTGTGCTGTGTTAACATGTCTCCCTAACAGAACCTGAACGGCAGAGCCCTCGGTATGAGATAAACCACACATCAAGACACTGTTTAATGAACTACAGAGCATGGTAAAGGAAAAGCTGTTCATCCCCTGAAAATTGGACATTGCCAGGAGAAAGCTCACACCCGCTTGCATATAATTGCCAAAGAAAATAACCCCCAGCATGACTTAACAGTGTATCCTTTTTAAAAAAATAAAAAGCTAAAGTGAACATCATTTGCAGTGTCTTACATGTAATATCTCTTGAGGACCTAGAGATTTACAGGTCTGCACAGTTCAGTTCAGTTCAGTCGCTCAGTCATGTCCGACTCTTTGCGATCCCATGAACTGCAGCAGGCCGGGCCTCCCTGGTCATCACCAACTCCCGGAGTTCACCCAAACTCATGTCCATTGGATGAGCATGAGCACTTAAAATGTAAGGAAACGAGCAAAGACCAACTGTATAGCTCAGATCACCGAACTCAATATCTTATAATAACCTGTCAGGGAAAAGAATCTGAAAAAGATTATATACGGATAACTGAATCACTTCCCTGTACACCTGAGACTAATAACAGCCTTGTCAATCAACTAAACTTCAATAAAAATAAATAAAATGTTTAAAGAAATTATTGCATTTCTGGTCTACACTTAACCAATATAAATGCTAGTTAGGGATTTTTGCTTGCAGCTAGTATCAGGCCTCATATCTTGCAAGTATTAATTCCGTTATTTGGGGAAGACCAATAAATTCCAATAAAAATGTATATTGCCTGCAAATACTAATTTCTAAGCAGATTAGCCTTCTGACTCTTTTCCCCTTAAATCAGCATGTCAGTTGCTTCTCCTTAATTAATAGAGAGTATTTTTCAACCGTAAACATAATTATATATTATATCCATGGATTCCTTTTGTATTATCAATGAAAGCATCAGTTATATCTGCCATCCTTCCTGGTATGATGGAAAAGTGTCCTGTCTAGAAGGGATAAATTATAATGGACTCACCAGAAGTGTTGTCAACAACTGCTTTCTTTATCATAAAGTGAAAATGTGTAATGTGGAATTCACAGGTATTTTTTCTTAGCTATTGAGCACCTGTTATGATAGCATTTCTGACTTAAAATGATTGGGGGACATTCTGCTTATCCTCACAGGGTTCAGCTCTGTTAACTTCAGCCCGTTTCTCAAGTACGGTGATCATCTCAGACGCTGAAACAGAAACTAATTTATAGGTTATAAAATAGAATCTTAGTGAGTGACTAAGCTGGCAACAATTGAAGAGAATCCAGTCAAATACATTTTAAACGTTTACTATATACAGTGCTGTTCTTTGCAATGAAAAGTGTCAGACGGAGAAGAATGGAACACTTTCCTCCTTATTTATGGTAATGAGCCAATTATAATAGATGAAGAGCTGAGTGAAGTAAAAGTCGCTCAGTCTCATCCAACTCTTTGTAACCCCATAGACTATTTATACACTCCATGGAATTCTCCAGGCCAGAATACTGGAGTGGGTAGCCTTTCCCTTCTCCAGGGGATCTTCCCAACCCAGGGATCGAACCCAGGTCTTCCGCATTGCAGGCAGATTCTTTACCAGCTGAGCCTCAAGGGCTAAACTCATAGAAAAGATGATTGCATAAACTGATAGGAAAGATGATTGCAGTTCTCCACATACTGTTTATTTATCTTATATTTTTCACATATTTTTAAAGATGTATTTATTTTTAACTGAAGAATAATTGCTTAGCAGTGTTGTGTTGATTTCTGCCAGACGTCCACATGCATCAGCCATGGGTACACACGTGTCCCCTCCCTCTTTAACCTCCCTCTCACCTCCAATTTCATCCCACCCCTCTAGGCTGTCACAGTGCTCTGGTTTGAGCTCCGAGTCATATAGCAAATTCCCACTGGCAATCTAGAATCCATAGATTTGCATTACAATAAGATTTTTCTCTTTCTGAATTCCTACACTCTGTATAATAGGTTCTAGGTTCATCCACTTTATTAAAACTCACTCAAATACTGCTTTTTTCTTATATGGTTCCTTTTTTATGGCTGAGTAATATTCCATTGTATGTATGTACCATGGCTTCTTTATCCATTCATCTGCTGACAGACATCTAGGTTGCTCCCGTGTCCTAGCTATTGTAAATACTGACGCATGGACATAGGGGTACATGTGTCTTTTTCAGTTATGGATTTCTCTGGGTATGTGCCCAGTAATGGGTTTGTTGGGTCATATAGTACTGTTAAGCGGAGAGTGAAAAAGTTGGCTTAAAGCTCAACATTCAGAAAACGAAGCTCATGGCATCTGGTCCCATCACTTCATGGGAAATAGATGGGGAAACAGTAGAAACAGTGTCAGAATTTATTTTTTGGAGCTCCAGAATCACTGCAGATGGTGACTGCAGCCATGAAATTAAAGGACGCTTACTCCTTGGAAGAAAAGTTATGAGCAACCTACATAGCATATTCAAAAGCAGAGACATTACTTTTCCGACTAAGGTCTGTCTAGTCAAGGTATGGTTTTTCCTGTGGTCATGTATGGATGTGAGAGTTGGACTGTGAAGAAGGCTGAGCACTGAAGAATTGATGCTTTTGAACTGTGGTGTTGGAGAAGACTCTTGAGAGTCCCTTGGACTGCAAGGAGATCCAACCAATCCATCCTAAAGGAGACCATCCCTGGGATTTCGTTGGAAGGACTGATGCTAAAGCTGAAGCTCCAGTACTTTGGCCACCTCATGCGAACAGTTGACTCATTGGAAAAGACTCTGATGCTGGAAGGGATTGGGGGCAGGAGGAGAAGGGGACGACTGAGGATGAGATGGCTGGATGGCATCACTGACTCGATGGACGTGAGTCTGAGTGAACTCCGGGAGTTGGTGATGGACAGGGAGGCCTGGCGGGCTGCGACTCATGGGGTCGCAAAGAGTCGGACACGACTGAGCGACTGAACTGAACTGAACTGAACTGAACTGATAGTACTGTTATTCCTTGTCTGTGTCTTTTTTCTTTAAGAAACATCCATACTGTTCTCCCGGCAACTGTATCACTTTACATTTCTACCAACGGTGTAAGAGGGTTCCCTTTTCTCCACCCCTTCTCCGGCATTTATGGCTGGTAGACTTTTTGATGACGGACGTCCTGAGTGCCGTGAGTTGGTATTTCATTGTAGCTGTGATTTACATTTCTCTAATAATGAGCGATGTTGAACATTTTTTCCTGTCTGTTAGCCATCTGCAACTCTTCTTTGGAGAAAATGTCTGTTTAGTCCTTTTGCCCAGATTTTGACTGGGTTGTCTGTTTTTCTGGTACTGCGTTGCATGAGCTGCTTGTATTTTTTGCAAATGAATCCTTTGCCAATTGTTTCATTTGATATTATTTTGTCCCACCATCTGAGGGTTGTTTTTTCATCTTGTTTATAGTTTCCTTGTTGGAAGTCCTAGTTAAGGCAATCAGAGAAGATAAGATTTTTTTGATCTGGATCATTTTTTTTTAAGTCTTTATTGAATTTATTACTGTTGAGTATTGCTTCTGTTTCCTACGTTTTGTTTTTTTGTCCTTGATACATGCAGGATCTTAGCTCCCTGACCTCAGATTGAACCCCCATTGAACTCTGCATTGAAAGGCAAAGTCCTGACTTCTGGACTGCAAAGGAAGTATATATAAACAAACACTATTTTGATCTATAATCAATGACATACTGATCTTTGCTTTTGAGAGCTAAAGGCAGGTGTCATAAGGGACCTTCATCACCCGCATTAACAAAGAGACATATCCTTAGGAGAAACATAGGAACAACCCACTGGAAATTCTTTACTCTCAGCCACACAGCTCAGCTCACACAAACTAGACACCTCACGACTTTCTTCAGCCTTAGCTCCAAACTCATGGTTGTAAGGCAAGAAATTCCAAGTCACGTTCCTCTCTCTCAGGGAATACCTTTGGCAATTCTCTGATGGTCTTGGATATCAGGAGAAAGTCCTTCTTGGGCCTCCACACACATCATAGGTGTCAAGAGTTTATTCTGGCTGGTGTGCAGAACTTAGGTAAGACACAGGGGCTGAAGGAATATCCTTGCCCATCATAACACCACGCCTGCTAAAGTTGGCCAGGGTTTTTTCTTAACTTTTTATGTTGTGTTGAAGTCTAGCCAGTTAGCATTGGTGGGATAGTTTCAAGTGAACAGTGAAGAGACTCAGCCATCGATATGGATGTATCTGTTCTCCCCCAAACTCCCCTCCCATCCAGGCTGCCGTGTGACATGGAGCAGAGTTCCCTGTGCTGCCCAGCAGGTCCTTGCTGGTTCTCCATGTTAAATACAGCAGTGTGTCCATGTCCATCCCAGACTCCCTGACTATCCCTTCCCCCATCCTTCCCCCTGGTGACAATCAGGTCATTACAGAGTATTGAGCAGAGTTCCCTGTGCTGGACAGGAGGTCGTAGTTAGTTCTTTAATAGAGTCGCATTTCCACTAACAGAAATATGAACAGAATTCTAACAGAAGCGGATCCTAGGGACTTAGGAGAAAATGCACATTGGTGATGAAATTCAAATCTCTCACTGATGTGGAGGAGGACATTCCTCTTTACAAAAAAAAGAAAGACATTGCAGAAATAAAGAATGCTTTTAAATAGTCAGCTCTCAAGGAAAACATTTTACCTCACTGCTCATCGTAGCGTCTGTGTTATAATGTATGTGTGTGTGTATGTCTGTGTTATAATGTGTGTGTGTCTGTGCGTAGTGTCTGTGTTATAATGTGTGTGTGTGTGTGCGTGTTAGTCGCTCAGTCCTGTCTGACTCTCTGTGACCCCATAGACTGTAGCCTGCCAGGCTCCTCTGTCTCTGGGATTCTCCAGGCAAGAATAATGGAGTAGGTTGCCATTTCCTTCTCCAGGGGATCTTCCCAAACCAGAGATCAAACCCCGGTCTCCTGAATTGTAGGCAGATTCTTTACTGACTTAGCCACCAGGGAAATCCTTGTATTATAATAAATATCTTTAAACAAGCTGCATTTTAACAACTGCGTCGTAAAGACATCTGATCCCAAACAAATCGAAATAACAGATATTTAATTTAAACATCTTTTTAAAAAAATTATGTATTTAATTTTTGCTTGCACTGGGTCTTCATTGCTGTGTGAGGGCTTTCTCTAGCTGTGGAGAGCAGGGGCTACTTCTCGTTGGGCTGTGTATGCTCAAGAAGTTGTGGCTCATGGGCTTAACTGCTCTGCTTCCTGTGGAATCTTCCTGGATGGGGGATCAAACCCATGTCTCCTGCATTGGAACACAGATTCCTATCCGCTGTGCCGCCAGGGAATTCCCAGACACCAGATTTTAATCGTAGCCCAAAGCCAAAGAAATCATATAATGAAAAAGAAATACAAGTTATTACCCATCTATGTGTTTATCTCCTGATAGCTAAAAAGTAAGAACTGTGGTAGAGATTAAGAACATAAGATGATAAGGCAGTTGGGTAAGCTGGAACTGAAATGCAAGTTTGAACAGACACAATTTAGATCTCAGAAATACCTCCGCCTCTAAGATCATTAGGGCTGAGATGAAATTATTGCTAACAAGGAAAAAAATGTAAATCATAGGACAGTGAGTCCAATAAGCTATTTTGGATAAAAAAAGTTCATTAGACTTTTGAAGAGAAAATTAGTTGTTAGAGTAATTTCAGAAATAATTATGGTTCCATCTGTGCTAATATATGCAGCGACCTTGCCAATTAGGAATATAAATTTGTTCTTCTGCTCTATTATTTTTAAATTAGAATATGAATTGTAAATGTATTAATATGAAGCTGTAACCAAACTCGGGTTGTGTTATGTAAAAGTTAATCTGAATTATGGTCAGATATATTTTATAGAAATACCTTCAGAAATTCAAAGATTAAAGTCACAAGAATAATTAAAGTCACAAGTCATTAAAGTTACAGGAATAAAGACAAGACAGAATGATCCGTAAGGCAAGAAAATGTCCCTCACATCAGCCTACAGTAAATATGTTATATCTACAGTTTTAAAGAAAACAAGAATGAAAAATGTGAGTGTTATTTGTTCAGTTGTGTCCAACTCTTTGGGACCCTCCATGCCTCCTCTGTCCCACGTGACTCCTCTGTCCATGGGAGTGTTATTTCTTCTGCTGCTGCTGCTGCTAAGTCGCTTCAGTCGTGTCCGACTCTGTGCAACCCCAGAGACGGCAGCCCGCCAGGCTCCCCCGTCCCTGGGATTCTCCAGGCAAGAACCCTGGAGTGGGCTGCCATTTCCTTCTCCAATGCTTGAAAATGAAAAGTGAAAGTGAAGTCACTCAGTCATGTCCGACTCTTAGCGACCCCATGGACTGCAGCCCACCAGGCTCCTCTGTCCATGGGATTTTCCAGGCGAGAGTGCTGGAGTGGGGTGCCATCGCCTGCTCCAGGGGTTCTTCCCAGTGCAGTGATTGAACTGAAGTCTCCTGCACTGGCAGGCAGATTCTTTACAAGCGAGATACCTGGGAAGCCCCCATTTGAATCTAGGCAGAAACAAAAGATGGGATATGAGGAAACACTCCAAAGATTTCCCCCAGCTGGACTGTATGTTGGAGGAGGACGCTCGTAACAAAAATGTCCAAGGGGAGGGACTTACCCGGTGGTCCAGGGGTTGAGACTCTGCCTTCCAATGCAGGGAGCAGAGGTCTGTCTGTGATCCAGGAGCTAAGCTTCCATATGCCTCCTGACTTGGCCAAAAACTTTTTTTTTTTTTAATGTCCAAGAAAAAACACAGAAACTATAAAGTACAAGAAACACTGGCACATCTTTTTGTTTCTTTCAGTCTTCACAGAGCATTTAATGCACAGCTACTCTTCTGACAATTCCAGGACTCCTAAAACAGCGGAAACAAGAAGGAAAGTTAATACATATGTATATATGGACCAAAAAATTGGGGGTATTAAAGCAGAAAGAACCATAAGGATAGCAAATACTGCTACCGAGATGGGAAATGCTGCCACTCAGGTGGGAAAAAGATAAATTCCTGGTTGGACTTAATTTGATGAAATGATCATTATCTATGTGTCCATCCATACAGATAAGGACTTTCCAGTTGGCGCTAGTAGCAAAGAACCCAGCTGCCCATGCAGGAGACATGGGTTCCTTCCCTGGACCAGCAAGATCCCTTGGAGGAGGAAATGTCAACCCACTCCAGTATTCTTGCCTGGAGAATCCCATGGGTGGAGGAGCCTGGCGGGCTACACTCCATGGGGTCACAGAGAGTCTTAGAATGACTTAGCAAGTAAGGAACTATGAAGTGAATTAATTATATTACAGGTGAAAATAAACGTCAATGCAAATAGCAGATGCTGCAGACTTTCATGGAAGCACTGAAGAACATTTCCATCAATGCCTGGGAGAAAATTCTTCTATAAAAGCACAGCTTGGTAAAGTGAAGTGACGTGAAGTGACGTGAAGTCGCTCAGTCGAGTCCGACTCTTTGCGACCCCGTGGACTGTAGCCCGCCAGGCTCCTCCAGCCATGGGATTACTCCAGGCAAGAATACTGGAGTGGGTTGACATTTCCTTTTCCAGGAGCTTGGTAAATAAAACTACAAAAAAAAAAAAAAAACCACCTATCTTGTATGATGACAAAGGCAGTGTGATTAGTTGGGAGGACGTGCAAACTCTGAAATTAAACAGCTAGTCTCTCGTGGCCAAAGGCCTTTGAGAAACTTTCATTCATCCTGAAAAATTGATAAATTCATGACACACTGAATATGCTTTTCCAAGACCATCTTTAATGCCTTAATTTGTATGCTCCTCTCTTCTGAATTTTTGGAACTGTTTTTTTTTAAAAAAAAAAAAAAAAAAACAACCTGATTGACTTATGCTTATTTGATTTCTTAAAATATGGGCAGTAGTGAATCACAACGGTAGAAACGTGGCCCATCGTGTTGAAATAAATCTGATTAAGGAAACATCTTTGTCGAGAACCATTTTTCTTTTTATTTTTTTTATCCTTTTTCAATAACTCTGGATAAATAGCTCAGGTGAAATGCAACATTCCTAACTCGCGGGGCGAACCCATCAAAGGGGAACAGGCAATTTGTAGACGCAGTTTCTATATTGTGTGGGAGCATTCAGACCTCACCAATTCCTAAAATGTAATAATTCAGGGGATTCCTACAGAGCGAAATAAAATGCTTTAGAAAAGATTGGCTTTGGACTCTGTAGCATAAATGGATCCATTTTGTAAAATTATGAATGTACAGTGGCACCCACTATAAAGTGTGGAGGTGAAAAGTAGTTTCGGTCATGATCACACACATTTTTTATGACTATTGCCCTGAAATATTGGCAGCAGAATGTGAAAATTCACCTGGGTCACTTTAGTTTCTTCATTATCACCATTACCAGTAAAACAACTAATACCACTCAAAACTTATGTTCCCTCCTGCTTTTGCTTAAGGAACAGACCTTAAAATTCTCATGGCTATTCCTGATTCTGAGTTAGTAAAATATTCTTGTCTGAAGCAGAGTTAAATATGTATTAAAAAAATAAATAAATATGTATTGAGCAGGAATTATCTTGGAAAGTAATCTTTTCATTGTTACTGTTGCTCAGTTGCCTCTCACTCTTTGCGACCCCATGAACTGCAGCACGCCAGACCTCCCTGTCCATCGCCAACTCCCAGAGCTTGCTCAAACTCATGTCCATCGAGTCAGTGATGCCATCCAACCAGCTCATCCTCTGTCGTCCCCTTCTCCTCCTGCCCTCAATCTTTCCCAGCATCAGGGTCTTTTCCAATGAGTCAGTTCTTTGAACCAGGTGGCCTAAGTATTGGAGTTTCAGCTTCAACATCAGTCCTTCGAATGAATATTCAGGACTGACCTCCTTTAGGATGGACTGGTTGGATCTCCTTGCAGTCCAAGGGACTCTTGAGAGTCTTCTCCAACACCACAGTTCAAAAGCATCAATTCTTTGGCGTTCACCTTTCTTCACACTCCAACTCTCACATCCATACATGACCACTGGAAAAACCTTAGACTTTAGGATGGACTGGTTGGATCTCCTTGCAATCCAAGAGACTCCATCTTATCACTTAGCTGTTCCTGTTTCATATAAAGCAGAGCATATGTCTCAATTCCAATCTCCCAATTTATCCCTCTGAAAAAAAGTGTAATTTAACAAGGTACATATTCTGCCCCATTATGTCCGTTTTGTTAGTAAACTTATTTTGAATTCTGCATTGCAGATTTGAAAGTTTCTAAGAAACGAGATGCGAAGAGTTGACTCATTGGAAAAGACTCTGATGCTGGGAGGGATTGGGGGCAGGAGGAGAAGGGGACGACAGAGGATGAGATAGATGGCTGGACGGCATCACCCACTGGATGGACGTGAGTCTGAGTGAACTCTGGGAGTTGGTGATGGACAGGGAGGCCTGGCGTGCTGCAATTCATGGGGTCGCAAAGAGTCGGACACGACTGAGCAACTGAACTGAACTGAAGAAAGGAGACCTTAAACATTCTCATTACAGGAAAAAAAAAAAAAACCCACTGGTAACATTGTGTCCTTATCTAGACTTAATTGTAACTAACTGTGCTGACAGGTGTAATATAAATTCAGAGTGCTGTTGCTGTAGCAATATACACAAATGATTTTTTAGTACACACAAATATAGAATTGATATGTTGTACATCTGAAAGGAAAACGATGTTAAATGTATTCGTAAGGGTCCCTGGTGGCTCAATGGTTAAGAACTCGCCTATCAGTGCAGGAGACCCGGGTTCAATCCTGTGTCAGGAAGATCCCCTGGAGGTGGGCATGGCAACCCACTCTGGTACTCTTGCCTGGAGAATCTCATGGACAGAGAAGCCTGGTGGGCTACAATCCACGAGTTTGCAGAGAGTCGGGCATGACTTGTCAAGTAAACAACAATGAACAAAAAAGGGGAGAGGTGAAAACAGAAATGAGGTAGCCCCAACAGGAGACATGCAAGTCTGAATGAATGTGAGCAGAGGCTTAAACCAGAGACTGTGGGTTTTTACAGAATTAGGAACAATTGAGATAGATAGCCTCAGAATCCCAATGTGGCCTCAATCCAAAAAAAAAAAAAGAAAAAATTACTGACACATCTGTGAATTCACCTGGCATCTTTTTTTAAACAAAGCCATTTATATATGAGCCAGGCTGTTTTACTCAACGTCTTTATTATGTGTTAACTCTCTAGCCACGCTCTGCAGCGTGCAGAATTTTGTTCCCTTACCTAACCCATGTTCCCTGCATTAGGAGCCTAAAGTCAAAACTACTATACCACCAGGGAAGGCTCGGCATGTTTTACATACCAGTCTACTTTTTGCCCAAATCAGTACCTATCCTGATTTTAACTGCTTTATCTTAAAAACAAAAACTGTTTTGTCTGGATTATGCATCAGTTGAACAGATTCATGCCACTCTATGACGTAGCTACGGCACGGCAAACCGGATGTGCAAAATTCCTTATCGTTCACCATTTAAAGTTTTCCCTTCTTTCCTATCACTTGCTATACCCACTGAAAGCATTCAGAGTACGTCTGTTTTTGTTTTTTTAATACTATTTTTTTCTCCCAAATTCACACCAGTTCTTCATGTGAGTTTGGAAAAATTGAAATTACCTGCTTTAACCCTACGAGCCGTGGAACAGGTTTTCGGTACACATTGCCTTTGTGCTCCTCACAACGGTATTCAAGAATCCCCATTTCATCTTCAAAAAAAATGGAAAATAAAACTGTGTGTTCAAAGAAAAACACTATAGAAAAGCTATTGCTTTCATTGAACGGGAAAAGAAAATGGTTAACACATTTAGCGGAAAACCCTGTTGACACGTGAAATGATTTTGCAACACGCCAAGTTTCTGGGTTTACCTGGGCTGAGGTGTGGGAGAGATTAGGGAAGAAGTGTGCTGTTTACATCTTTGTCTCCTTTGCTACCCTGGAGGTAGGGTCCTTGGACCATCCTTATAGATTCCCTATATATGCATTAATATAGGCTGTGTGCCCTCTTTCTGACTTGCTGCTGCTAAGTTGCTTCAGTTGTGTCCGACTCTGTGCGACCCGATAGATGGCAGCCCACCAGGCTCCCCCGTCCCTGGGATTCTCCAGGCAAGAGCACTGGAGTGGGTTGCCATTTCCTTCTCCCATGCATGAAAGTGAAAAGTGAAAGTGAAGTCGCTCAGCCATGCCCAACTCTTAGCGACCCCATGGACTGCAGCCCACCAGGCTCCTCCATCCATGGGATTCTCCAAGCAAGAGTACTGGAGTGGGGTGCCATTGCCTTTCTGACTTACTTGGCTCTATAGAATAGGCTCGAGGTCCAGCTGGACTCGGTGGGAGAAGGCAAGGGTGGGAAGGTTTGAGAGAATCGCACTGAAGCATGTCTATTACGGTATGTGGACTAGATGACCAGTGCAAGAATGAGGCGTGAAGCAGGTCACCCAGCGCTGGTGCTCTGGGGCTACCTGGAGGGCTGGGGTGGGGAGGGATGTGGAAAGGGGGCTTCAGTTTGCGGGGGGGGGGGGCGCATATGTATACCTGTGGCCAGCCGATTCATGTGGATGTGTGGCGAGAGCATTCACAATATTGTAAAGTAGCTATACTCCAGTTAAATATTTATTTTTTACAAAAGAAAAGTGTATCGGCTTTCAAAGAAAGGTATCCTTTTCTTTAAGCAACAGAAAATCTTAGAGGAAACCAAACTAGGATTATATGACTCTTGTGTTTCTCCACTGTTGTATATAATTCAGGATGGATATGATACAACTGGTAAACCCTCATTGGAATTTAATTTCACACTGTTCCACCCACGGTTTGTACATGTTCTGTAAATAAATGCTTATTGAGGTAACAAAGCTCACATTTTAAAACACAAGCTGATTTTTTGTTTGTTTTTTTCCTTTTTTTAGAATTTTATTTTATAATTGGAAAATTGCTTTACAATGCTGTTTGCTTCTGCCAAACAACAACACGAATCAGTCATAATGATATATCCTCATAGTACAGTCATGATTATATATAGCACATTTTTGAAAAATTTTGAAATTGTATATATATAGCAAATTACATATATATCAAAATTTTCAAATATAGCAATAATTATATATATCAACTTTTTTAAAAATTTGAAAACCTTACTTATGACTTTAGTACTGGCATAGTATGTTTTTATTTTTTTAATTTTTTTTTTATTTTTATTTTTTACTTTATTTTACTTTACAATACTGTATTTGTTTTGCCATGCATTGACATGAATCCACCACAGGTGTACATGCGTTCCCAAACATGAACCCCCCTCCCGCCTCCCTCCCCATAACATCTCTCTGGGTCTTGTGTGTGTGTGTGAGTCACTTAGTTGTGTCTGACTCTTTTTGACCCCATGGAGAGTAGCCCACCAGGCTCCCCTGTCTGTGGGATTCTCCAGGCAAGAGTACTACAGAGTGTTGCCGTTTCCTTCTCCAGGGGATCTTCCTGACCCAAGGATCAAACCCAGATCTCCTGCATGGCAGGTAGATTCTTCACCATCTGAGCTATAGGGAAGTCCAAATTATATTGTAGAATGCATAATTTCCCATTTCAAATTGAGTATACGGGTGTGCATTAGTCACTCAATCCTGTCCAACTCTCTGCGGCCATATGGACCATAGCCCGCCAGGCTCACCTGTACATGGGATCTCCAGGCAAGGATGCTGGAGTGGGTTGTCATTGCCTTCTCCAGGGACCAAACTCACATCTCTTATGTCTCTTGCAGTGACAGGCGGATTCTTTACCACTCGTCCTTGGGGTTACAAAGAGTTGGACTGTTATGCCCAGAGTCCGAGTCCCCAAAACTGAGAGAATAAGACATCCACAGCAATGCAAAAGCATGAAGGGGTTTTAATTCCAGCTCGAGCTAGGGCTCCCGCCACATCCAACGCAGTGGAGTGGAGCAAGAGCCCTGAGCCCAGATTTACAGCAGTACTTATAGGTTTAGAACAAAGACAGAGAGTTGGCAAGGGCTAATTGGCTGCAGGAATTTCCTGATATTTACTAATTGGCTATTGGCTGCAGGGGGATGTCTTTTACGTCCTGATAAACTCAAACCAGGTTCGGGGAGTATGCTGATCAGACAAGTCCTGGCCTCTGCGGGGATGACCTCACTGGGCAATGATTCAGCTTTTCCCGTGAGTCCTACCTTAGTCCCTGAAGCCCATCATGGCATTTGTTAGGTCCCAACAGGACGAGACTGAGCAAGTAATTGCATTTCTATATACATACTGAGCGACTGAACTGAACTGAACGGAACACATATATAAATATATACGTGCAAACAGATGTGCTCAGTGGCTCCAGAAATGCAGGCTACATACATTAAATTAATACAATACATACACTTAGAGTAGACTTTGTCTTGCTATTGTGATTGTTGTTTAGTCACTAAGTCGTGTCCGACTCTTTGCAACCCCATGGACTGCCAAGCCAGGCCTCCCTGTTCTTCACTATCTCCTGGAGCTTGCTCAAACTCATGTCCATCCAGTCAGTGATGCCATCCAACCATCTCATCCTCTGTCATCCCCTTCTCCTCCTGCCTTCAATCTTTCCCAGCATCAGGGTCTTTTCCAAGGAGTCAGCTCTTCGCATCAGGTGGCCAAAGGATTGGAGCTTCAGCTTCAGCATCAGTCCTTCCAATGAATATTCAGGACTGATCTCCTTTAGGATGGACTGGTTGGATCTCCTTGCAGTCCAAGGGACTCTCAAGAGTCTTCTCCAACATTGCAGTTCAAAAGCATCAGTTCTTCAGTGCTCAGCCTTCTTTATGGTCCAACTCTCACATCCATACATGACTACTGGAAAACCATAGCTTTGACTAGACGCACTTGTGTGTTGGTATTCACTTAGTATTATTGCAGAAGCTGGTCTTTGGGGAATGGTATAATTATGGGGATTTGACTTACTTCTTTAATCTCATCTTTTCATGTATTCTCAGACTCGAAAGATTCAACAATTTCTATTGCTCTAGGAATTTAAGTGACCTTAGACAATTTCCTTCTGACATTACTTAACCCTGTAGACCCTTAATGTTTCAATTCTCAAAGATGTGAATTACCTTCAGAATCGTTTAATCTCACCCTGCTCTAAGGATTATTTCAGTTCAAGTCATGTTTTTCCACTTTTAAATATTTTCCTGTTATCTCTCTGCTCTGGTAGTTTTTCTATACCTCAAGTGATTAGAAAATATTTGGATTAAGATGTTGCTTGCTGGATGGGGAGGCAGGTGGGAAGGAGGTTCGAGAGGGAAGGGACATGTGTATACCTATGGCTGATTCATGTTGACATTTTGCAAAAACCAATACAATTCTGTAAACCCTTCCATTTAAAAATAAATTTTTATTGCTTATTTTACATTCCTGAATGAAATGAGTGTTTGGGGGGTTAAAAAAAAAAAAGAACCAGGAAGACCACGTGTTTCTTCTTGCAACTGGGAGTTGACTTGAGTCATAGGAGTCCATGTGTGTAATTTGGACTAACCTTGTATTGAATCATTTTTCTAAGGGTCAGTTCTTCCCCGCCGCAAACTGTTACTCTTGGATGTACCTCGCATATGGTGAGTCCATATGCCATGTACTAAAAATTGGGCTCTGGGAGACATTGCTTTGAAGTATGCAGTTCTTCCTGGTCTGTGTTTAAATTTTCTCTGTCATGGTTAAGACAGTAAAAAAATAAAATAAAATAAAATAAAATCTGCCTGCCAATGCGGAAGACCCAGATTTGATCACTTGGTGAGGAAGACCCCCTGGAGGAGGAAATGGCAACCCACTCCAGCATTACTGTCTGGAGAATCCCAGGGACAGAGGAGCCTGGTGGGCTCCAGTCCACGGGGTCACAAAGCATCGGACACGACTGAGGGACTGTTGTTGTTTACTTGCTGAGTTGCATCTGACTCTTTGCAACCCCGTGGACTGGAGCCCTCCAGGCTCCTCTGTTCATGGGATTCTCCAGGCAAGAAGACCGGAGCAGGTTCCCATTCCCTCCTCCAAGGGACCTTCACAACCCGGGGATCAGACCCACGTCTCTGACATCTACCTGCATTGGCAGGTGGGTTCTTTACCACTAGAGCTGCCTGGGAAGCCCAGAAAACCAGGATGGCTATCTAAATTAAGAGGTCCGCAGGGCTGGTTGCTTCTGGGAGCCCTGGTGGAGAATTCATTTCCTCCAGAATGGAAAAGCTGCCTGTTCCAGCTTCTAGAGGGACCCAACTTTCCATGATTCATGACCCCACTATCCATCTTCAGAGCATCTCTCTGATGCTTCTTCTTCCATAGTTACAGCTCCCTCTGACCACAGCTGGGAAACCCTCTCTGCTCTAAAGGACCTGGGTGATGAAGTTGAATCTGCCTGGGTTGCTCAGCCCCCTCTGACTGCAGCTGGGAAACACTCTCTGCTCTGAAGGACTCGAGTGATGAAGTTGAACCCGCCTGGGTGGCCCAGCCTCCTCTGACCACAGCTGGGAAACATTCTCTGCTCTGAAGGACTTGGTGATGAAATTGAATCCGCCTGGGTGGCCCAGAATATTCTCTCCATCTAGAGATTTACTGCCTTTATCACCTCTGGGCAGATCTCCGTTTCCATGGACACTGACAGACTGACAGGTTCTGCAAATGTGAGCATCTTTGGAGAGCTGTATTCTGCCAACCGTAGCAGAGATTATGTTTGTGTCATAATATCTAAAATAAGGAAGGAGCATGTAACTTCTTTTGTGACAACTTTTTATATTATATTGCGGCATAGCCCATTAACAATGTTGTGATGGTTTCGGGTGGACAGCAAAGGGACTCAGCCAAACATGCACACGTATCCATTCTCCCGGAAACTCCCCTCCCATCCAGGCAGCCAGGTGACATGGAGCACAGTTCCCTGTGCTGTCCAACCCAGACTCCCTAACTATCCCTTCCCCCATCCTTCCCCCTGGGAACCATAAGGTTATTTCAGAGTATCGAGCAGAGTTCCCTGTGCTGTTAAATACAGCAGGGTGTCCATGTCCATCCCAGACTCCCTGACTATCCCTTCTCCCATCCTTCCCCCTGGGAACCATAAG
>NW_024070207.1:129335941-129336123 GCF_014754425.2 Oryx dammah
ACTCCCTGACTATCCCTTCTCCCATCCTTCCCCCTGGGAACCATAAGGTTGTTACAGAGTATTGAGCAGAGTTCCCTGTGCTGGACAGCAGGTCCTTGCTGGTTCTCCACGTTAAATACAGCAGTGTGTCCATGTCCATCCCAGACTCCCTGACTATCCCTTCCCCCATCCTTCCCCCTGGG
>NW_024070207.1:129336133-129398507 GCF_014754425.2 Oryx dammah
TCCCTGTGCTGGTAAATACAGCAGTGGGTCCATGTCCTTCCAAAACTCTCCAAGTATGCCTTCCCACATCCTTCCTCCCTGGTGACCATAAGTTCCTTCTCTAAGTCTGTATCTGTTTTCTAAATAAGTTCATTTGTATCATTTCTTTTTAGATTCCACATTTAAGTGATATCATACAGTATGTATCTTTCTCTTCCTGTCTTATTTCACTTAGTTTGATCATCTGCAGAGCCACCCATGTTGCTGCACATGGCATTACCTTGTTCTTTTTCGTGGCTGAGTCATATTCCATTGTACACATGTACCAAAACTTCTTTATCCATCTCTCCGTTGATGGGCACTTAACTTGTTTCCATATCCTGGCTGTTGTAAATAGTGTTACAATGAACAATGGCGGTGTGGGGTGGGGGGGGGTGTACATGTATCCTATCAGATCATCTTTTTCTCCACATATAAGGAAGCATGTAACTTCTGATAATGATACTTCTCTCCTTTATTGCACTTCTGATTCTGCTGTGCAGCATCTTACCAATTGCCTTGAGGAGCAAAGTGTACTTTTAATTCAGCTGTTAGTTTGTGCAGATTTGGCTTGCAAAGGATATTCTGAGGACTGGCACATAGAATAGGGACAGAAGAGAGGAGGACCCCTGAAATAGAATTTGAGAACATGACTATTCATTGTAGAAAATGCATATTTAGGATCATTAGAGTTTCTGGTCTCTGATTTCTCAGTGAAACTGTGAGAGCTGCATTAAATCTGACACGAGCAACAAAAGAAAAGTAAAACAGAACTGCCTCGATGTTAAAACGCGAAATAAAATCCAGACTTTCAGCCATGCTTTAGAATAAGCTATATCAGAGTGAGACAGACAGACACAGAGAGAGAAGGCAGGGAAATAGACAGAAGTTAACTCTGACATGCATTCAGAAAGATTTTTGCATAAAGCCAACGATCTTTAAATTTATATTTTAGCTTGATTGTACATATAGCACTGTTCAGTTCAGTTCAGTTCAGTCGCTCAGTCGTGTCTGACTCTTTGCAACCCCATGAATCGCAGCACGCCAGGCCTCCCTGCCCATCACCAACTCCCGGAGTTCACTCAGACTCACGTCCATCGAGTCCGTGATGCCATGCAGCCATCTCATCCTCTGTCTCCTCCCCTTCTCCTCCTGCCCCCAATCCCTCTCAGCATCAGTCTTTTTCCAATGAGTCAACTCTTCACATGAGGTGGCCAAAGGACTGGAGTTTCAGCTTTAGCATCATTCCTTCCAAAGATAGCACTGTTACGTATCATTAATTATGAGGCTAAAAATAAGACACTTTGAAAAATATGTATTTTATTTTCGTTGTGCTGAGTCAGTAGTTGAGGCAGGCGGACTCCGTAGTTGTGAACTTAGCTGCTCCAAAGCACGTGAGATATTCCTGGGGCTAGGGATCAAACCCATGTCTCCTGCGTTGGCGGCCAGATTCTTTACCACTGAGTCACCAGGGAAGCTCTGAAAACAACAAACTTAGAAAAAAAAAATCACATCTCACACCAAAATAAGAAGAGGCAGTTAAAAATATATAGCCTAACTTTAAAATAGATAACCCACAAAGATCGACTGTTAAAAAAAATTAAATTTAAAAAAAATGGAGCCTAGCATCAACTGACTTTTTCCTTAAAATACATGTTCTAAGTGTTTGCATCAGACTAGTGAGTTTCTCCAGTTAAATTCAATAATTGCCTGCTCTCTTCAGTACTTTCAGTGGTTTAATAAATGTGATCTAGACACGCAATTTTTCAAAGATGCAAATGTTCCCAGAGCTCATTTGTTTCCATTCTGTTTCTCTCCTTAAATAAAGCAAGCACAGCCTGTCATTTGATAATAATTGACTGGAAATTATTTCTAACAAATTTAGATTTTTCTTACTGGAACATTTTACTTGAGCTCAAATCGGGTAGTATGCTGCTGCTGCTAAGTCAGTTCAGTCGTGTCCGACTCTGTGCAACCCCATAGACGGTAGTCCGACAGGCTCCCCCGTCCCTGGGATTCTCTAGGCAAGAACACTGGAGTGGGTTGCCATTTCCTTCTCCAATGCATGAAAGTAAAAAGTGAAAGTGAAGTCGCTCAGTCATGTCCAACTCTTCGAGACCCCATGGACTGCAGCCTACCAGGCTCCTCTGCCCATGGGATTTTCCAGGCAAGAGGACTGGAGTGGGCTGCCATTGCCTTCTCCACGGGTAATAGGATAACATAGAAAATATTCTGGCTCCAGTTACAAACAGTTCAGTTCAGTCGCTCAGTCACGTCCAACTCTTTGCGACCCCACAGACTGCAGCACTCCAGGCTTCCCTGTCCATCATCAACTCCCAGAGTTTACTCAAACTCATGTTCATCGAGTCAGTGAGGCCATCTAACCACCTCATCCTCTGTCATCCCCTTCTCCTCCTGCCTTCAATCTTTCCCAGCATCAGGGTCTTTTCCAATGAGTCAGCTCTTCGCATCAGGTGGCCAAAGGATTGGAGTTTCAGCTTCAGCATCAGTCCTTCCAATGAACATTCAGGACTGATCTTCTTTAGGATGGACTGGTTGGATCTCCTTGCAGTCCAAGGGACTCTCAAGAGTCTTCTCCAACACCACAGTTCAAAAGCATCAGCTCTTTGGCGTTCAGCTTTCTTTATGGTCCAACTCTCACATCCATACATGACCACTGGAAAAACCATAGCCTTGACTAGATGGACCTTTGTTGGCAAAGTAAAGTCTCTGCTTTTTAATATGCTGTCTAGATTGGTCATAGCTTTTCTTCCAAAGGGAAAATATAATAAAATATATAATTACAATAATACATACTAATAGAGAAAGAGCAAGATTCAGGTTTAAGTCACTGATGTGACTTTCTATGTGAATATACCTATTATGCAGGGAAGCATAGATACACTTACTATAATTTAAGTGTTAAATTATTATTAAAATATCATAGATGCTCCTTTTCTGACATACAAAAAGCAGATGTCATTCTCAATTCTGTTAACCTGTGGACATGCTACCTGGAATCTATGTCCACTTAACTGCTCAGAGATACAAGAATAAAGATGAGGTTGATTTCCACCTCATCTACCAAACAGAAATAGAGTCAGAGATGTAGAAAACACACTTACAGTTACCAGGGCGTAAGGGGTGGAAGGGATAAATTCGGGGATTGCGATTGACATACATACACTGTGCAGGCTAAGTCACTTCAGGCGTGTCCGACTCTCTGCGACCCCGTGGACTGTAGCCCTCCAGGCTCCACTGTCCATGGGATTCTCCAGGCAAGAACACTGGAGTGGGTGGCCATTTCTTTCTCCAGGGGATCTTTCCAACCCAGGGATCGAACCCCTGGTCTCCCGAACTGCAGGCAAACAGTTTACCGTGTGAGCCACCAGGGAAACCCTTAATCAACTCTACTCCAATAAAAACAAACAAAAAAATTGTCACTTTCCAGCTTCACTCTCCTAACCCATCACAGCCTCTCCCCTGAGTGAGCTGAACCAGGGAACAATAAGAAAACTTTCTTATGTATAACCTCACAATATATGATGATTAACAGAATTCTATGTGTCCAATGAGAAAACCTAAAGAATTAGCCCTAGATATTATTTTCATCTCCTTTCAGTCTTAAGTGTGTGTATGAAAGTCGCTCGGTCGTGTCAGACTCTTTTGAGACCCCTTGGGCTAGCCTGCTAAGGCTCCTCCGTCCATGGGATTTCCCAGGCAAGAATACTAGGGCAGGTTGCCATTCCCTTCTCCAGTAGATCTTCTTGACCCAGGGTCCGAACATGCGTCTTTTGTGTCTCCTACGTTAGCAGGCAGATTCTTTACCACCTGGGAAGTTCAATTGAGAACAAAGCAGATTATAGATATAAGTTGGAAAACTGATGCAAACTGTATTTGTTTACACTTTGCAGACAATACTTTAGGATCAGTTTCTATCAATAAATATTTTCCACCATGGAAGAATTTAGCCTATATTTACCCTAAAGCATTATCTCCATAAAATGGAAACAAAGATAGTATCTACAGAAAAATGTATGGCTCCCTGAAAATACAAAAGTCTTGAAATCAGTGAATCAAACCCTTTTTATAATTCCAGGCAATTGGGTTTACATTTTTATTAAATAAAAATATTTCTGAGATTGTGATTATCTGCTGCCTATTTTTCAAATCTTATTGTTAAAGAGACACTTTATATCTTTTTTGATGAGCTAAATAACAGAAAAATATCTACTTCTGCTTTATTGACGACACCAAAGCTTTTGCCTGTGTGGATCACAACAAACTGTGGAAAATTCTGAGATGGAAATAACAGACCACTTGACCTGCCTCCTGAGAAATCTGTATGCAGGTTAGGAAGCAACAGTTAGACCTGGACATGGAAAAATGGTCTGGTTCCAAATCACTAAAGGAGTATGTTGAGGTTGTATATTGTCACCCTGCTTATTTAACTTATTATGTAGAGTGAAAGTGAAAGTGAAGTCACTCAGTCTTGTCCGACCCTTTGTGAACCCATGGACTGTAGCCTATCAGGCTCCTCCGACCATGGGTTTTTCCAGGCAAGAGTACTGGAGTGGGTTGCCATTTCCTTCTCCAGGAGATCTTCCCCACCCAGAGACTGAACCCAGGTCTCCCGCATTGTAGGCAGACACTTTACCATCTGAGCCACCAGGGAAAATAATGGTGACCTCCTTCAAAACATTCCAAGCATGTACAGATACTCAGTGCCCCCAAATCCTGCAGCAAGCCACCACCAACCCATGCCTCCGCTGGAGACTCCTGGACACTCACAGGCAACATCATGAGCAATGCTGGGCTGGATGAAACACAAGCTGAAATCAAGACTGCCGGGAGAAATGTCAATAACCTCAGATATGCAGATGACACCACCCTGATGGCAGAAAGCAAAGAAGAACTAAAGAGCCTCGTGATGAAAGTGAAAGAGGAGAGTGAAAAAGGTAGCTTAAAACTCAACATTCAGAAAACGAAGATCATGACATCCGGTCCCATCACTTCATGGCAAATAGATGGGGAAACAATGGAAACAGTGAGAGACTTTATTTTGGGGGCTCCAAAATCACTGCAGATGGTGACTGCAGCCATGAAACTAAAAGACACTTGCCCCTTGGAAGAAAAGCTATGACCAACCTAGACAGCATATTAAAAAGCAGAGAGAGTAATTTGCCATCAAAGGTCTGTCTAATCAAAGCTATGGTTTTTCAAGTAGTCCTGTATGGATGTGAGAGTTGGACTATAAAGAAAGCTGAGTGCAGAATTGATGCTTTTGAAGTGTGGTGTTGGAGAAGACTCTTCAGAGTCCCTTGGACTGCAAGGAGGTCCAACCAGTCCATCCTAAAGGAAATCAGTCCTGAATGTTCATTGGAAGGACTGATGCTGAAGCTGAAACTCCAGTACTCTGGCCACATGATGCAAAGAGCTGACTCACTGGGAAAGACCCTGATTCTGGGAAAGATTGAAGGCGGGAGGAGAAGGGGATGACAGAGGATGAGATGGTTGGATGGCATCACTGACTCCATGGACATGAGTTTGAGTAAACTCCAGGAGTTGGTGATGGACAGGGAGGCCTGGTGTGCTGCAGTCCATGGGGTCACCAAGAGTGGACACAACTGAGCGACTGAACTGAACTGAAATAACAGTATCTAGATGAATAGCTTGTTGAATAGAAGCAATTTCTTTTATTTTATTTACAGACATTAAACCTGTTGGAATAATGTGCTCAGGACTTTCTTTAGTTTATGTAACTACAGGGTAATAGTTCTTGATAGACCATTACCTAATTCATAATTTTATGTAGATTTAAACCTTTCTCATAATTCATTTTGGCTTTCCCATTTCCTGCTGGGTGATGTTTTGATTTATTCTTTTCAACACTGGACTGGTGTCCAGTTTAGATATATTTATTTGCACATATTTCATGAAATACAAGTGGAGTCTTTATTTTTTTTCCATTTGCTGGGGCTTGTAATAGGACAAAAATTTAATAGACATCCTCTTTGTCCCACTGTTATTCCTCAGCACAGTACAAATTATTTTTCTGAGTACAACAGAATGTTCTTCAAATCTCATAAAAGGGATCTTTTTCTTACAATTTCACAAGGTAGTCTTCTGAAAAAATGAATTGGTACTGATTGAAAGAAATGATGACTTGTATTTCAAAGAGAATCAAACTGAAAAATGACTGTTTTTTGGAACAAATAAGACGCAACCGATAGATATTTTAGTGTGATGAAATTTCTTTCCTTGCAAGTGTTTTTGTAGGATAACATCATTTTTCTCTCACTAAGCACTGAAAGAAGAAAACAAATATATTTTTGGAAGTACTGGTGTTTAGATTCTGCAGTCAACATTAATTAGTGAGGGGAAGGGCTTGTTAGGGAGTTTGGGGAAGTCATGTATGAATGGCTGTATTTAACATGGATAACCAACAAGGATATACTTCGTAGGTAACTCTGTTCACTATTTTATAAAAGCCTTATGGTTTTCAGGCCTGAAAGGTAAGGGGAAGAGATAGTTATGGAGTTTGGGATGGACGTGGACACACTGCTGTATTTAACATGGAGAACCAGCAAGGACCTGCTGGACAGCACAGGGAACTCTGCTCAATACTCTGTAATAGCCTTATGGTTCCCAGGGGGAAGGATGGGGGAAGGGATAGTCAGGAAGTCTGGGTTGGACATGGACACACTGCTGTGTTTAACATGGAGAACCAACAAGGACCTGCTGTTCAGCACAGGGAACTCTGCTCAGGGTCACGTGGCAGCCTGGATGGAGGGGAGTTTGTGGGGTGGGGAGAATGGATATGTGTATATGTATGGCTGAGTCCCTTTGCTGTCTGCCTGAAACCATCACAGCATTGTTAATCAGCTATATTCTAAGGTAAAATAAAATTTTTAAAACTTAGAAAAGAATAAACTTCCTCTAGTATCATGGCTTACATTGGAAATAAATAACAAGTATCAGAACTGCTTGCTTGCTAAGTCGCTTCAGTCATGTCCAACTCTGTGCAACCCCATAGACGGCAGCCCACCAGGCTCCCCCGTCCCTGGGATTCTCCAGGCAAGAACACTGGAGTGGGTTGCCATTTCCTTCTCCCATGCATGAAAGTGAAAAGTGAAAGGGAAGTCGCTCAGTCGTGTCCGACTCTTAGCGACCCCATGGACTGCAGCCCACCAGGCTCCTCCATCCATGGGATTTTCCAGGCAAGAGTACTGGAGTGGGGAATTAAGCATAGTTTAAAAATCCCCTCATATTGCATTGAACCCCAGATAGAATCGTAATGTATTTAAGACTTATACAAAGGGAACGCGTCCACACCCTGTGGAGGCGTGAACAATCAGGGCTTTTCTTACACCGCGGCCGTTGATCTTCTTTAAAAATGAGTGATCAGAAGGCAGAGACAGCAGTTTCTAAGTAATTACGGGATTGCGTTGACAGTCGACGTTCATGAAACATGAGTAGGGCAACTCTGATCCTAACGAGCCTTTGAAAAACGGCTCAGCTGTAAAACAGAAGAAAAATGCTAGGAGGATGGTATGATAAATTAGAAATTCGATATTCAGTCTTCTTTCTCTCTAGACCTCCGCTGGTAACACGTGTCCAATCTGGGTGAGGTGAAAGATTTCTTCATTTAAAAAAAAAAAAAGAGAGAGAGAGAGAGGGAGATTCTGAATTAAATGGGATATTTATGGGGATCATTGGAACAAAGGAGCCACTAAACCGAATTTTGAGTATTCAGGTTACAAAATGAGCCGAGAAGCCCTCTGATTGCCTCATCTCCCCACCACGATTCCGTTCAACGTATTGCTAATCAAGATGGGTTATTCAGGTCTCCATTCAAACGCTCATCCACCCAGTCCTGACTGTTCCCATTGAAGAATAATCACATCTGATTTGTATGGAAGGAGAAAGAGAGCGTTCTCCAGGAATGGTCCATGCCTGAATTTTAGCTTAAGAGAAAAAAGAGTGGGACGTGGAGAACTGCCCAGAATTTTACCACCTGCTTCCTCCAACCTTTCATGACTCCAAGATTTCCCTAGCTCCCTTATCTCATCCTCACTAAATTTCATGACGTCCAGACATGTAAGGAAACATCTTGGATGAGTGAATTTGCAGAGCTTCTATGACCATTAACATTCTATATCAATAATGTTGCCTCTTCTTGTTGTTATTAATTTCCCACTTTCCCTCAATCTGGGCTTCCCTGGTAGCTCACTTGGTGAAAATTTCACCTGCACTGCAGGAGACCCAGGTTCAATCCTTGGGTCGGGAAGATCCCCTGGAGGAGGGCATGGAAACCCACTTCAGTATTCTTGCCTGGAGCAAGCCAAGAACAGAGGAGCCTGGCAGGCTACAGTCCATCGGGTCACAAAGAGCTGCTGCTGCTGCTGTTGCTAAGTCCCTTCGGTCATGTCCGACTCTGTGTGACCCCACAGACGGCAGCCCACCAGGCTCCCCCGTCCCTGGGATCCTCCAGGCAAGAACACTGGAGTGGGTTGCCATTGCCTTCTCCAATGCATGAGAGTGAAAAGTGAAAGTGAAGTTGCTCAGTCGTGCCCGACTCTTCGAGACCCCATGGACTGCAGCCCACCAGGCTCCTCCGCCCATGGGATTTTCCAGGCAAGGGTGCTGGAGTGGGGTGCCATCGCCTTCTCCACACAGAGAGCTAGCCACGACTAACACGACTTAGGACTCTCGCCTTTCACTCTGCCTTACTAGTTCTGATGAAGGTTTTAATAGTTTGCCTCTGTCACAGGTTAGCAGACATTTGGTCCTGTGCAAAATGTCCATAATGTATGTTTGTTTACTGGCGTAGAGTTGATTAACGATGTTGTTTGTCAGCTATACAGCAAAGTGAGTACGTTATCCAGTTACAGATATATATATGTATCAATTATTCACATATATATATGACTGATTCACTCTGCTGTATGTATGTATATACATATATCGCATTTTTTTCAGATCCCTTTCCCATATAGGTCATTACAGAGCACTGAAGCAGGGTTCTCTGTGCTGTATAGCAGGTCCTTCTTGGTTGCCTATTTTATTTACAGGAGCATATATGTTTCAATCCCAGCCTTCCAATTTGCTCCTCCACTCTCCCCTGCCCCGGTAACCGTAAGTTCCTTCTCTTAAGTCTGTGACTATTTCTGTTTAGTCAATAAGTTCATTCGCACCCTTTTTAAAGATTCTACGTGAAAGCGAAGGCATTTGATATTTTGTCTTTATCTGTCTTGCTTCACTTAGTGTGACACTGTGTAGATCTGTGCAAGTTGGTGCAAATGGCATTCAGTTCAGTCGCTCCGTCGTGTCCGACTCTTTGCGACCCCATGGACTGCAGCACGCCAGGCTTCCCTGACCATCACCATCTCCCAGAGCTTGTTCAGACTCGTGTCTGTCATGTCAGTGATGCCATCCACCCGTCCCATCCTCTGTCGTCCCCTTCTCCTCCTGCCCTGAATCTTTCCCAGCCTCAGGGTCTTCTCCGGAGAGTCCTTTCCAATGAGTCAAAATCATATAAGTGGCATTATGTTGTTCTTTTTTATGGCTGACTAGTATTCCATTGGGAGAAGGCAATGGCAGCCCACTCCAGTACTCTTGCCTGGAAACTCCCATGGATGGAGGAGCCTGGTGGGCTGCAGTCCATGGGGTCGCTGAGAGTCGGACACGACTCAGCGACTTCCCTTTCACTTTTTACTCTCATGCATTGGAGAAGGAAATGGCAACCCGCTCCAGTGTTCTTGCCTGGAGAATCCCAGGGACGGCGGAGCCTGGTGGGCTGCCCTCTATGGGGTCGCGCAGAGTCGGACCCGGCTGAGGCGACTTAGCAGCAGCAGCAGCATTCCACTGGGATCTTCCCCGGTGGCTCAGGTGGTAAAGAACCTGCCTGCACGGCTGCACAAGTCCCAGTCTCCCCGTTCACAGTTGCTTTGCACTGGGCTGTCAGTTACTGCTGTGCAGCAAAGCGAACCAGCTATGTGTGTCAGTCACTCAGTCACGACTCTTTGTGACCCACGGACTGTGGCCCACCAGGCTCTTCTGTGCATGGGACTTTCCAGGCAAGAATACTGGAGGGGGTAGCCTTTGCCTTCTCCACGGGATCTTCCCGACCCAGGGATCAAACCTGCATCTTCTGCATTGCGGGAAGATGCTTTACCATCTGAGCCAGCAGGGGTCAGCTCTAGGGATACATATGTCCCCTCTATTTTTGGATTTCCTTCCCATTTAGGTGACCTCAGAGCCCTGAGTAGCGTTCCCTGTGCTTTGCAGGAGGTTCCCATTACTCGTCTGTTTCAAACAGAGTATCAGTAGTGAGCGTGTGTCAATTCCAGCTTCTCAATTCCTCCCACCTCACCCCCCCTTCTTTGGGCTTTGATTCCCTTCTCCTGCCTCTTCCTTATTCCTTACCTAGAAGAGTCCTCATGCCATTGCTTTCTACATCCTGTCCAAGATTTACTTGCAACAGGAACCCATGTCGGTCTGCACTGCGTCCACTCCATCCTCATCAACCCAGCTTTCTGCCCGTTTATCCTCTGCCCTTTTTTCTTAGCTGATCCCACGGGCTCAGATTTTGCACGCCTCAAATATTTATCTCCCGAAATTGGAAATAGGTTTTTCACCCCTGTGTTCACCTGCAATTTAATTTTTGGGAGGTCCTCAGGTGACGATGGTCTGGAACTGAACCGGCTGTACAGATTCTGCAAAGCAAGGGCACAGCCGTCTCTCACCCTCCTCTTGTTCGGCATCTGCACCTAGAAGTAATATCATTCCTTGTGAATAAGCAATCTCCTGCCAAAGCCAGAGACCGTTTTTTTTTTTTTTTTTTTCCCTTGTTTTTAAGGTGGCAAAAAAAAATGTCTTCCTTGGGCCCTGTTCTCTGCCTTCAGTTCAACCACTTTCAGTTTAAGACGCTATGAAATCTTATTTTTTGACCTTCTAAACAAAACTTTAAAAATGTTTCATTTTATATTTTGCATTCTTATTGCAGCAGAGTTGCTTTACAATGTTGCATTGGTTTCGGGTATACAAGGAAGGGACTCAGTTATATACATGCCTACGTTCACTCTTCCTTTAAATCCTTTACCCATTTAGGTCACCACAGAGTGCTGAGCAGAGTTCCCTGTGCTGTGCAGTAAGATCTCATGAGTTCTCTACTTTATATATATAGCGGTGTGTATATGTGAATCCCAGCCTCCCAATTTATGCCTCCCCCCTTACCCCTTTGGTAACCATAATATGCTTTCAACATCCGTAACTCCATGTCTGTTTTATTCATCATATGCTTATTTATTTATTTTATTTGGCAGCTCCTGGCCTTAACTGCAGCACTCGGGGTCTTTTATCTTCGTTTTGATGTTCAGGATCTTTTAACTGCGGCATGTGGGAGCTAGCTCCCAGACCAGGGATGGAACCTGTACTCAGTGCATTGAAAACGTAGAGTCTTGACCACCGAGCCACCAGAGAAGTCCCTGATTATGTAAATAAGTTTATTTGTACCCCCCCTTTTTTTAAAGATCCCACCCTCAGTGAAGTGTCTGACTTACTTTACTCGGAACGACAATCTCTAGGTCACTGCAGGTGGCATTCTTCTAGGATGCTATTAAATCTTACGTTCTTGTTCAGTTGCTCAGTACTGTCTGACTCTTTGGGATCCCATCAACTGCAGCACCCCAGGCTTTCCTGTCCTTCACCATCTCCCAGATTTTGCTCAAACTCACGTCCAGTGAGTCTGTGATGCCATCCAACCGTCTCATCCTCTGTCGTCCCCTTCTCCTCCTGCCCTCAATCTTTCCCAGCATCAGGGTCTTTTCCAATGAATTAGCTCTGCACACCATGTGGCAAAGAACTGCCGTTTCAGCTTCAGCATCCGTCCTTCCAGTGAATCTTCAGGGCTCATTTCCTTTAGGATTGACAGGTTAGATCTCCTTGCAGTCCAAGGGACTCTCAAGAGTCTTCTCCAACACCGCAGTTCAAACGCATCAGTTCTTCAATACTCAGCCTTCTATATGGTCCAACTGGCACATCCATACATGACTACTGGAAAAACCATAGCTCTGGACTAGACGGATCTTTGTAGCCCAAGTGTTGTCTCTGCTTTTTAATACGCTGTCTAGGTTTTGTGACGAAATGTGGATCAAATGATAAGGATGGAATTACTGAAACCTGGTGCAAAGCGACCTGTTGTTTTGTAACATTTTTAAATCACAACCAGGAATCCTGGGAATGAACATGAGTGGATCACTCCTTCAGAGACAGCTACAAGGAGGATGGGGTGGGGTGATGAGTTTTATCCCTGGGGCAAATCTGCTCAGCCCCCCAGCAGGTCAGCCTCAACTGAGGGAAGGGGTCGGGAAGGGGAGGTCCCTTCCGCATTCTCCCCACCTCCCCCAGGAAGTGCTCGAAGCTTTGATAAACCCGAGGGGAAAAGCTTGCTTCTTGACAAGAGCAGCCTACATACCCAGCATCTCAGAAACTCAACTTTGAACATCCCCACCAGGTATGTGTATTTAAACGTCTTGATCGGCCTTTTTTTCATTTTGCATGCACACCACTGATTTCATTTTTTAAAGGAAAAAAAAAAAAGAAAAAGAAGACGACTTTGCAAAGAAGTCTTTATAGCTCTCATTCAAAAGACCCAAGGAAGACCAACCCTCACCAACCACCCCCAGGAGGTGAGGTCTCAGAGCCTTGCTCCCCGTCACAGGCTGAGTTTTCCTAACAACCTGCAGCTCTGGTGAGCACTGGCTGTCCCCCACCAAGCACACACCTGCAGACAAGCCCCCGTTTTTAGTTTAATAAGATGTCTTTTGTTACAAAACCAGCATTCCCAGTTCCCCAGCCTGGAGCTCCACTCAAGTGGAAAACAGGCCTGGGAGTTGGCTCACTTTTTCTCCCCCACCTGGAGATCCAACCAGTCCATCTTAAAGGAAATCAGTTCTGAATATTCATTGGGAGGACTGATGCTGAAGCTGAAACTCCAATCCTTTGGCCACCTGATGCAAAGAGCTGACTCCTTGGAAAAGACTCCGATGCTGGGAAAGATTGAAGTGGGGAGGAGAAGGGGGGGACAGAGGATGAGACGGTTGGATGGACGTGAGTTTGAGCAAAGTCCGGGAGTTGGTGATGGACAGGGAGGCCTGGTGTGCTGCAGTCCACGGGGTCACCAAGAGTCAGACACGACTGAGCGACTCAACTGAACTGGAGTGATTTTCAGGGCTTGCTTCAGACTGAAGAGCCTCTTCCTAATTTGAGTATTTCCCTCACAAACCTGTTGGATCCTCGCCCTGCCAAAGGAGCCCCGGAGCCCAGTGCTGTGAACGGCGTCTCTCTGCAAAGGTCTGCCAAGAGCATCCTCATCCCTGCCACCATCTGTGTGTCCCTAGTCGCAGCTCGTGAGCGGCGGGAGAGGCTCCGACAAGCTGTGTGCTTCTCCCCAAGAGCCCCAGCTGGCTCCCCTCGCCCCCGACCACGCTCCACGATGTTGCCGGAGGCTCAGCTGCCTGTGTTTCCTAAAGATGTCATTTATCTTTCAATTTGGTCCAGACGGGCGATGAGCTGGGAGACCGCTCAGTAGGGGCAGACAGCGGGCGGCGATGGGGCTTTGTGCCCAAAGCCAGTGGGCTCGGTTAGCTACCCAAGCCCAATGTGTAACTTTGCACCAGTGACGGGGCCCTCTCCCGCTTGCGCTTCCGAGGAATCTATAAATCTTTTTACGTAATGACAGTGCCTTTTGTTGTCCTGTGTATGCATGCTAAGTCTCTTCAACCATGTCTGATTCTTTGCGACCCAGGGAGTGTTGGGCTTCGCTGATGGCTCAGTTGGTAAAGAGTCCGCCTGCGATGCAGGAGACCCCAGTTCGATTCCTGGGTCGGGAAGATCCGCTGGAGAAGGAATAGGCTACCCACTCCAGTATTACTGGGCTTCCCTGGTGGCTCAGCTGGTAAAGAATCTTCCCGCAATGCGGGGAGACCTGGGTTCGATCCCTGGGTTGGGAAGATCCCCTGGAGAAGGGAACTGGCTACCCACTCCAGTATTCTGGCCTGGAGAATTCCATCGACTGTGCAGTCCTGGGGGGTTGCAAAGAGTCAGACAGGACTGAGCAAATTTCACACATTCATATTTGACTGTAGTCTGCCAGGCTCCTCTGTCCATGGGATTCTGCAGGCAATAAAACTGGAGTAAGTTGCAGTGTAGGGGACACGGGTTCATGGGCAAAGGCCTGGAGTTTCAGCTTCAACATCATTCCCTCCAATGAACACCCAGGACTGATCTCCTTTAGGATGGACTGGTTGGATCTCCTTGCAGTCCAAGGGACTCTCAAGAGTCTTCTCCAACACCACTGTCCAAAAGCATCAATTCTTTGGCGCTCAACTTTCTTTATAGTCCAACACTCACATCCATACGTGATTACTGGAAAATCCACGAGTATTTTGGGTGTGCCTAACAGCATAACCTTGATCAAAAAAACTAATATCTTTAACTCTCCATTTTCTCTGTGAACTCAAACTAGTAACATGAATTTCAGCACACCTTGGTCAATTGTAAGTGACCAAATATGGAAGGATATTTTTTACACAAATAGTAGGCACTCAACACCAGCTAATTTCATGGAAATTTGATTTTTTTCCTATGCATGCTTCTAAAGCCTTTAAATATTATATGGAGATTCACTTTGTCATCTTAAATTATTTCTAGCATATTTCTTTTTCCTTCAAAATTTTGTGTTTCTCTAGATTAACAGTAAGATTTAGGCTGGAATTTAATTATGCCTGCTAAAAACTTAATTATTAATAGAGTTACGGGGACCGCAGGGCACTTTTTCCTCTCAGCGAACATTGACAACTATGGAATGTGACACCGTTAGAAAAAATATGCCTGTCACATTAATAGTCCCACCAGCCATGAGCCATCTGGACTCCACTCCAGAAATGTTTCCTCACAAAAAAATCTCTTTAATGGCCCAAGCCTGGAAAATGTCACGAGTTTTCCACATACAGGGCTGCGCATACGTCGTATTTCTTCCCTTCTGTGTGTCCTGATGACTCAATAAATCTAAAGTTACGAAGTTTGCAATTACACACGACATGTGACAAACAAATTTTCTTTTCTGATGCTGCAAATATCTTTTCTCCTTTCTCCTTTCCTTCCTCCCTTTTTCCTTCTTGTGTTCTCTCTCTTGTTTTTCCTCCTTCATCGTCCCTCTTGCATTTGATTTGAATCAGAGAATTTGGTTTGCACATGCATGTAAGAATTCTGGAGAAGGAAACGGCAGCCCACTCCAGGGTTCTTGCCTGGAGAGTCTCACGGACAGAGGAGCTTGGGGGACTACAGTCCATGGGATCGCAAAGAGCTGGGCACGACTGGAGTGACCACAAACTCCTCATCTATAGATCAGGTTGACTTTGTAGAACTTCAGAGGTCAATAAAGGCTTCATTTCCATCTGTCTGAAACTCTTCTTCATGAATCTCAACCCTGCCTGCATAGAAGAATTAGTCAAGGGGCTTTTACAAAATACTGAAGTCTCAAGTGCGTTCTTGGAGACTTCTGAGTTAATATTCTGGGTTGGGGCTTTCTCAAAGACATGATTCGAAACCCTTCCTTGTTAGTTAATAATAACATGAATAAACAGGAGAGGTAGAGGACGTTGTCGAATCGGAATAAAGTAGTCTTTGATCCTGCTTTGTAAATAAGTCCATGTCCATCATTTTTTTTTTTTTTTTCATGTCCATCATTTTTTAAGGTTCCATATGTAGGTATATCATAGACTATTTGGGTTTTCCTGATTCACTTCACTTCATACGATCATCTCTAGGTCCATTCACGTTCTTGCAAAGGACTATAGCCCGCCCGGCTCCTCTGTCCATGGGATTCTCCAGGCAAGAATACTGGAGTGAGTTGTTCTGCTCTTCTCCAGGGGATCTTTCCCACCCAGGGATCAAACCCAGGTCTCCAAGTGACGGAAAGGATGTTCAAAAGATGTGGGACAGAAAATGAGCAGAAACGACCCTGTCTGCATCACGTGGCTGATGCGACTTGGTTATACATCATTTTCCAGCTCATTGCTAGCACTCCAGCTTAGAGGGATCCTTGCAGAACTGTGAAAAGTGTCCTGTCCAAGTGAGCATAACGGGTATTCTCACATGGGCATCCCTTGATAAAGCGTGAGGATCTGATATTCCATTAAAGACTAGGAACCACGTGGGGCCAAGAAACTCATTAAAAAAGTTTCTATCAGTGGTGGACTCCTATTTTTAAAAAAAACAAACCTGGCGGGGTGTGGTGGGGAGTCATTTGCAACCTTGTACCCCACTCCAGTACTCTTGCCTGGAAAATCCCATGGATAGAGGAGCCTGGAAGGTTGCGGTCCATGGGGTCACTGAGGGTCGGACACGACTGAGCAACTTCACTTTCACTTTACACTTTCGTCCATTGGAGAAGGAAAGGGCAACCCACTCCAGTGGTCTTGCCTGGAAAATCCCATGGACGGAGGAGCCTGGAAGGCTGCAGTCCATGGAGTCGCTGAGGGTCGGACACGACTGAGCAACTTCACTTTGACTTTTCACTTTCATGCATTGGAGAAGGAAATGGCAACCCACTCCAGTGGTCTTGCCTGGAGAATCCCAGGGACGGGGGAGCCTGGTGGGCTGGCGTCTATGGGGTCGCACAGAGTCGGACACGACTGAAGTGACTTAGCAGCAGTAGCAGCAAAGAGAAAGAATATGCCATTTCCCCAACTGTCTTTTTTTAATTAATGTATTTTTTATTTTTGGCCTCACTGGGCCTTGGCTACTGAGTGAGGGCTTTGTGTAGTTGCAGTGAGCAGGGGCTACTCTCTAGTTGAGTTCTGTCAGCTTCTGATTGCCGTGGCTTGTCTTGCTGCAGAGTGCGGTTTCTAGGACCCGTGCGCTCAGGAGTTGTTCCACACGGGCTTAGGTGCCCCATGGCACGTGGGATCTTCCTGGACTGGAAACTGAGCCCAAGTCCCCTGCATTGGCAGGCAGATTTTTTTTTTTCCTGTTTGGTTTGGAACGTTTGACTTATTTATTTTTAGGTGGAGGATGACTGCTTTACAATACTGTGTTGGTGTCTGCCATACATCGACATGAATCAGCCATAGGTGTACACGTGTTCCCCTCTGTCTTGAACCCCCCTCCCCCCTCCCACCCCATCCCACCCCTCTGCGCTGTCACAGAGCCCCTGTTTGAGCTCCCTGAGTCACAAAACAAATTCCCACTGGGTATCTATTTTATACATGGTAGTCTACATGTTTCCACCATACTCTCTCAATTCATCCCACCCTCTCCTTCCTCCCCTGCCGCAAACACATCCACAAATCTGTTCTCTGTGTCAGCTTCTCCATTCCTGGCAGGCAGATTCTTAACCACTGGACCTCCAGGGAAGTGCCTCCCCTAGCGTTTGTAAGTACAACCTGAAGTGAAGTCGCTCAGTCTGTGTCCAACTCTTTGCGATCCCGTGAACTATACAGTCCATGGAATTCTCCAGGCCAGAATACTGGATTGCGTAGCCGTTCCCTTCTCCAGGAGATCTCCCCGACCCAGGAATTGAACCGAGGTCTCCCGCATTGCAGGTAGATTCTTTACCAGCTGAGCCCCCAGGGAAGCCCAAGAATACTGGAGTGGGTAGCCTTTCCCTTCTTCAGCGGATCTTCCCGACTCAGGAATCAAATCAGGGTCTCTTGCATTGCAGGCTGATTCTTCACCAACTGAGCAGAACCTACCTCGGTTTAACCCAGTCATTGAAGACATGAATCCTCTCTTTATAGAAACAGCTGGCCTAATCAGCACAAGAGAAGGAAGCAAATATAGGGAAAAGCAGTATTTTCTAATACTCCCTCCAATATTCTCGCCTGGAGAATGCCACCGAGAAATGACTCTGGTGGGCTACAGTCTGCAGGATCACAAAGAGTCGGACGCAACTGAGTGAGTAACAGTTTCACTTTTTACACATAATGACCCCCGAAGATGCTTCCTATGAAACAAGAAAGAAATGCTAGCAATGTGCACCTCATGATAGAAATCAGCTTGTTGAAGCAAACTCTCATGGGATCAAACCTCTGGACTCCAGGGTTCATGAGAAAACAAAGGCCGTGGGAGATTCTAAGGGCGTCAAGGATATACAGTCAGATGGCAGAGAGTTACATGAGGGGAAAAGACCCTTTTCACTCAACAAACACGTTGAAAGAGGAAGATAAAGAGATGGAGTAATGCTTAGTGCTAAGTCGTGTCAAGCTCTTTTGGACCGCATGGACCATAGCCCGCCAGGCTCCTCTGTCCATGGGATTCTCCAGGCAAGAATATTGCGGTGGCTTGCCATGCCCTCCTCCAGGGGAATCTTCCCCACCCAGGGATCGAACCATGTCTTCTGCACGGGCAGGCGAATTCTTTACCACCGACCCACCTGGGAAGCACTTATTCAGTGAATTACAGCAAGATAAAAGTACATGTTTCCGAAAATATCCATCAGCGCTTTTATTTAATTTCAGCAGAGTAACTCGCAGCTTTATTTAAGCGAACATATGGCTCCATCGCTCATAGCATCAGCAGCTGGGAACATTGATGGATTTGTAATCTGTTCATATTACCCAGTATTCTTTTATGGATGGGACAGTTTGCTTCCGTGACATTCTCTGTGCATGGGAATGACTCTAGCTTTGCAGAGGAGTTTTCTTTAAGAAATAAAATGTAAATAGCTCCATCCATCTCTTCTTCATGTCTGTTACAGACTAAGTTGCACTTTTAGTCGTGTCTGACTCTTTGCGACCTTCTGTCTGTGGGATTCTCCAGGCAAGAATACTGAAGTGGGTTGCCATCCCCTTCTCACGGGGATCTTCCCAACCCAGGGATCGAACCCAGGTCTCCTGCATTGGCAGGCAAGTCTTTACTACTGAGCTCTCTGGGAAGCCTTATTTATATATCTATCTGTCCATATGCACAAATTCATGTCAAAATGTCCATACAGAAAGAGACGCTTGTGTGTATAGATTTATATAAATATACATACATATGGCTCAGACGGTAAAGCGTTGGTCTACAATGCAGGAGACCCGGGTTCAATACCTGGGTCGGGAAGATCCGCTGGAGAAGGAAATGGCAACCCACTCCAGTACTCTTGCCTGGAAAATCCCATGGACAGAGGAGCCTGGTAGGCTACAGTCCACGGGGTCGCAAAGAGTCGGAGACGACTGAGCGACTTCACTCTTCACTCACATATATAAATGTATACCAGAGAAGGCAATGGCAACTCCAGTGTTCTCGCCTGGAGAATCCCAGGGATGGGGGAGCCTGGTGGGCTGCCGTCTACGGGGTCTCACAGAGTTGGACACAACTGAAGCGACTTAGCAGCAGCCGCAGCAGCCTAAATGTATACACTTATGCATGTGTTTGTTTATATATGTACAGATGGTGTGTGTGTGTATATATACGCATATTCATATTATTCAGAGAAATTTTTTCTGTATGTTTTTAAACAGTATTATTGTATTTCAATGGAAAATAGAAGCATCAAAATATAAGCAATGTGTGTATATGAAACAGACATACAAGTATAGTTTGTTTCTTTCTTTTTTTTCTTTTTAGAGTTGTGCTGTGTGACTTGAGGGATCTTAGTTCTCTGTCCAGGGATTGAATCCTCATCCTCTGCATTGAGAGCAGAGTCTTAACCACCAGGGAAGTCCCTGTATAGATATTTATACACTTACACATATTTACATATAAATATCTATACATATGGGCCTACGTTTTATATATGCACATTTATATTTGTATAAAAATATATGCATATATAAATATCTATACACATATGCCTATGGTTTTATATATATATGTTTTACATATGTGTATTTTACATATATATATATATATATACACACACACACACATACATGTGTGTGAGGCTTCCCAGGTGGTACTAGTTGTAAAGAACCCGGCTTCTAGTGCAAGAGACTTGGGTTCGATCCCTGGGTTGGGAAGATCCGCTGGAGCAGGAAAGGGCAACCCACACCAGTATTCTTGACTGCAGACTCCCATGGACAGAGGAGCCTGGTGGGCTACAGTCCATGGGGTCACAAAGAATCGGGTATGAGTGAGTGACTAACACACACACACATTGAAAGAAACACTGCTCTTCCTTCACAACACTCGTGACCTGAGCAAACCGAGACTGGCCCCCAGTACCTTCCCCTGCAGAGATGCGTTTGCGGCTTGGGGACCTGTTCCATTTTCACCAAGAAGTTTTCTTCTCTTTCTCCATCTTGCCATTCTCTCCCTTTCCTTTCTTTTTCTTTCTTTGAGAATCACTTAAAAACAAAGAATAAATCGAACGTGAAATACTGTATACACTGAAGCAAAAGGAAAAATGTAGGCTGTTCAAATAAGATCTCCAGATTACTGAGGGTTTTTTTTTTTTTGTCCAGTAAAATAAGTTGGTGATGTAATCTCTGTGGCTGATGAATCCAGGCATGTAAAAATTTATGTTCCATATTTCCTGAGAATATACAGAGTCTTTCTACTCAGATCTGTTTTAAACCTGCAGGATGGTCCACAAAGCGTGAACAGACACTAAAGACGCTGCTAGGTCAGTCTGATGCTTGGAAAGACTGGGGGCAGGAGGAGAAGGGGACAACAGAGGATGAGATGGCTGGATGGCATCACCGGCTCGATGGACATGGGTTTGAGTAAACTCTGGGAGATGGTGCTGGACAGGGAGGCCTGGCGTGCTGCAGTCCATGGGGTCGCAAAGACTTGGACACAACTTAGCACCATAGCACATTCTTAGCACAATTTAGGACAAACAACATGTCAGCAAAATCCAGATTTTGAAACAAACCTAAATTCCTAACTTTGGAAATGAAACTTTGCTGGTGATACACCAACGTCCTGTGTTGGTGTATCTCAGTTCGCTACGATTTGGAACATCTTTTCATGTGTTTACCTGCCTGCCCTGGGTATATCTCCTTTGCTGATGTGTTCAAATCTTCATCCACTGTTAATTTCATAGTGTGTTGTCTTTTTTTTTTTTAATATTGAGTGCTTTTATACATTTAAGATTCAAGTCTATTTTCCAGATATTTGTTCTGCAAGTATCTTCTTTCAAACCATGACGTATTATTTTTTATATTCTCTGTGATGTTTCGCAGTGGGTTGCCATTTCCTTCTCCAGGATTGGATCTTCCCAACCCAGGGATCAAACTCAGGTCTCCCACATTGCCGATAACAATTCATTATCATCCGAGCTGCCAAGTAAGCCCAAGATATAAGGAATGTATGCAATTTTGGTTCTAAAGATAAATTTCTGGACTACTTTCTTGAGCTTCTTTAAGCATGATACAATTCCACAAGTTAAAATAGGCAAGTGGGACTGCCCTGGCGGTCCAGTGACTAAGACGACACGCTCCCAATGTTGGGGGCCAGGGTTCAATCCCTGGTCAAGGAACTGGATCCCACATGCCACAGCTAAGACTGGGGCAACCAAATAAATTAAAAAATAACATAATAAATATGCATTCTATGAATCTAAAAATTAAAATTAAAAATAGCTATAAGAAATGGGCAAATGACATAAAGATGTTTAAATACACATCACTGCTTTAGTTGTAACCAGCGTAATAGTAAAACATAACATAATAAATATGCATTATATTAATATAAAAATTAAAATTAAAAAGTCATAACAAATGGGCAAATGATATAAAGATGTTACAACTGCTTTAGTTATAACCAGCATAACAGTAATTGTATGTATTCATCTCACGTGTCTGTATTTCAAAACACAATACGTATAATTGTGCACATTTTTGAGTGTTTTGTGCTGAGTTTATTATACTTGTATCTACTGAAATGTAGTTTTATGACTGTTGAGCCTAATTATAAAGAGATCAAGATGTTACATAAATAAACAAATGAAGGAAAATATTTTTGATAAATGGCTTCCCTAGTGGCCCATCAGTAAAGAATCCGCCTGCCAGTGCAGGAGACGTGGGTTCAACTCCTGGGTCGGGAAGATCCCCTGGAGAAGAAAATGGCAACGCACTCCAGTATTTGGGCCTGGAGAATCCCATGGGCAGAGGAGCCTGGTGGGCTATAATCCATGGGGTCGCAGAGAGTCGGACACGGCTGAGCAACTAAACAGCAACAGTTTTTTGATAAAGACATCGTATTTGACAAAGCCTGTCCTCCCGGCGGACGCAGTAACACTGCATGAGATAACGTCTTTTTCTTTTCTTTTAAATTTTTTAATAGAAGGATAATTGCTTTGCAGAATTTTGTGGTTCTCTGTCTTGTATCAGCAAGAATCAGCCATAGGTACACCCGTGTCCCCCACCTCCCAGACCTCCCTCCCAACTCCCTCCCAGCCCACCCTTCAGCCCCCGTTTGAGTTCCCTGAGTCACACAGCAAATTCCCATTGGCATCTCACAGTCCAACTCTCCCCTCCACACGTGACTCCTGGAAAAACCGTAGCCTTGACTGGACGGACCTCTGCTGGCAAAGTAACGTCTCTGCTTTTGAATATGCTGTCTAGGTTGGTCATAACTTCCCTTCCAGGGAGCAAGCGTCTTTTAATTTCATGGCTGCAGCTACCGTCTGCAGTGATTTGGGGGCCCAGAAAAATAAAGTCAGCCACTGTTTCCACTGTTTCCCCATCTATCTGCCATGAAGTGAGGGGACCGGATGCCGTGATCTTCGTTTTCTGAATGTTGAGCTTTAAGCCAACTCTTTCACTCTCCTCTTCCACTTTCATCAAGAGGCTCTTTAGTTCCTCTTCACTTTCTGCCAGAAGGGTGGTGTCATCTGCATATCTGAGGTTATCGGTATTTCTCCCAGCAGTCTTGATTCCAGCTTGTGCTGGAATTTTACGTATATTGTAAATTTCTGTGTTACTCTCTCCATACATCTCCCCTTCTCCCTCCTCTCCTCCCACTGTATCCATAGGTCTCTTTCTCCATTGCTGCCCTGAAAGTAAACTCATCAGTACCATCTCTTTAGATTTCATGTATATGCGTCCGTATTCAATATTTATATTTCTGCCTGAGATGACACCTTGCTGCCCATCAGGAAATCCTTCTCTCTGACTCTCTCACTTTGCACTCTACCTACTGGTTTATGGAGTTAGAACAAATAGAGACGTCTCTGACGTGTCCCTTTAATTGCACATTGATTTTGAAGCTGCCCCTGGTGAGCGTGCATTAATCTAAATTGCTCTGCAGCTTTGTGTCCTCCCTGAGGAAATGTTACCTTCTGACTATCAGAGATTTGGAGATTAAACAAAAAAAAAGAAAAACAGACATTAACCACACTCTGTGGTAATAGACCAGCTTTGTCTAGATTGTGGATCTTCAAAGAGTCATTTGCACAAAACCTGAGTTATTATTTACACCCCAGTGGTGTCTAAAAGGATCACTCTATCATCACTACATATTGTTTTATTTATTGACAGATATACACACACACAAGTATTGAAACAAGTATTTCCTTCTACATAATTTGTGTGTAATATAATTTTATACACATATATGCAAGTATATATGAATATGTACACATATCTGAACATATGTTAATATTTGTGCATATACAAATATATATTATTTATATAAAATATATTATATTTTATATTTACATTTAATTATATTTAATATTTAATTGATGTTAATATGTTTTAACATATTATTTAAATATTTGTTATAATATTTATAAATATTTACAAATTATGTTATATTTAATTTTTATATTAACATGTTAATATTTGTGCATATACAAATATATATTATTTTTTATTATTTATATAAATATTTTACATAAAATATATTTTCTTTTATATTTAATTTATACTTATATTTAATATTTATATAAATATAAATTTTATGTAAATATTGTATTTTATATATTATGTTAATATATAGTATTATATACATGTTATATATAAATATATTATTGTACCATTTATACTATATAGCATATATTATTATATATAATAAGCATATGCATTCTTATTGATAGCATTCATATATTTGTTCCTATATATATTCTAATATGTCGCTCAGTCATGTCAGACTCTTTGAGACCTCATGGACCATAGCCCACCAGGCTCCTCTGTCCATGGGATTCTTCAGGCAAGAAGATTGGAACGGGTTGCCATTTCCTTCTCCAGGGGATCTTCCTGACCCAGGGATCAAACCCAGGTCTCCTTCATTGACAGGCAGAATCTTTATCACTAAGCAACCTGGGAAGCCTGTATGTGATGTATGTATGTATGTGTGTATATATATACATATATATGTATGCATACAATGTTAAAAAAAAAAAAGAGTCAGACATGACTTAGCAACTGAACAACAAAAATAATATAAAATATACAAACTGAGAACATATCAGTTCAGTTCAGTAGCTCAGTCGTGTCCGACTCTTTGCAGCCCCGTGGATGCAGCCCGCCAGGCCTCCCTGTCCATCACCATCTCCCGGAGCTTGCTCAAACTCATGTCCATCAGGTCGGTGATGCCATCCATCCATCTCATCCTCTGTTACCCGCTTCTCCTCCCACCTTCAGTCTTTCCCAGCATCACGGTCTTTTCAAATGAGTCAGCTCTTCACATCAGGTGGCCAAAGGATTGGAGCTTCACCTTCAGCATCCGTCCTTCCAATGAATATTCAGGACTGATCTCCTTTAGGATGGACTCGTTGGATCTCCTTGCAGTCCAAGGGACTTTCAAGAGTCTTTTCCAACACCACAGTTCAAAAGCATCAATTCTTCTGCACTCAGCTTCCTTCACAGTCCAACTCTCACATCCATACATGACAACAGGAAAAACCATAGCCTTGACTAGATGGACCTTTATTGACAAAGTAATGTCTCTGCTTTTTAATATGCTGTCTAGGTCAGGAAGCAACAGTTAGAACTGGACATGGAACAACAGACTGGTTCCAAATAGGAAAAGGAGTACGTCAAGGCTGTATATTGTCACCCTGCTTATTTAACTTATATGCAGAGTACATCGTGAGAAACGCTGAGCTGGAGGAAGCACACGCTGGAATCAAAATTGCCAGGAGAAACATCAATAATCTCAGATATGCAAATGACACCACCCTGATGGCAGAAGGTGAAGAAGAACTAAAGAGCCTCTTGATGAAAGTGAAAGAGGAGAGTGAAAAAGTTGACTTAAAGCTCAACATTCAGAAAATGAAGATCATGGCATCCAGTCCCATCACTTCATGGGAAATAGATGGGGAAACAGTGTCAGACTTTATTTTAGGGGTCTCCAAAATCACTGCACATGGTGACTGCAGCCATGAAATTAAAAGACACTTATTCCTTGGAAAGAAAGTTATGACCAATCTAGACAGCATATTAAAAAGTAGAGACATTACTTTGTCAACAAAGGTCTAAGAACATATATGCTGCTGCTGCTGCTAAGTAGCTTCAGTCATGTCTGACTCTTCGAGACCCCATGGACTGCAGCCCAACAGGCTCCTCCATCCATGGGATTTTCCATGCGAGAGTACTGGAGTGGGTTGCCATTGCCTTCTCCAAGAATATATATATTAGAATATGGTATATTTATCCTAGACAATATATATACAAGAACTAGAGTCGGATACAACTGAGCGACTTCCCTTTCACTTTTCACTTTCGTGCATTGGAGAAGGAAATGGCAACCCACCCGTGTTCTTGCCTGGAGAATCTCAGGGACAGAGGAGCCTGGTGGGCTTCCGTCTATGGGGTCACACAGAGTCAGACACGACTGATGCGACTTAGCAGCAGCAGCAGCAGACATATATATGATATATTTATACCAGACTATATATTTATGCTAGACTATATATGTTATATGTGATTATATAGCAAAATATATATATGTGCAACAACATATTTATGCTATATATCTTATATAGCAAATATATGATATGTGTATATTCTTGTTAATAGACTCTAATATATATTATATATATATCTTCTCATATATATTGTATATTTTAGAAGTCCAGGACTTCAATCCAAATAAGAATCTACAATTTCTAGAAAATATACAATATATATGAGAAGATATATATATAATATATTAAGCTGTAATTTCCTTTATGTCCATTTTTAAACATGACTGTAAATAAATCATTTACAGAGTAACATTGTCTTACACTGTCGGGAACATCTGAATAAAACTGAAATAGGAAGCCAGTGGCAGGAAAAAAAAAAAAAAAAGAATTACCTTTGGTAAATGAGGCAAAACATTAAAAAAAAATAAAATAATAACCCAACCCAACAGCCGGCTTCCATAGCAAAAATTACAAGTGCCAAATGTGAACACACGTAGAAGGTTGTGTTTTATATTAGCATCTGGTTTGCTCCTAGGAAATAAGACAAGTACTGTAACAGTTCATTCTAGGGGCCCTTCAAGCAATGACCTCTCTCATTACTTGGAGAATCAGCTTTAAGAACCAGTATCCCCCGCCCGAACCCCAGGGGCTCGTCCAGGACAGTTATCTACATGTCCTCAAAGAGCAGGGATAAAGCAAGCAAATGTCATGATTTAAATATGGACAAGACTCTCTACCTTTGGGGCCCTGATTTAATAAAGCAAGGGAAAAACTCCAAAGTTGAGGCAAGCAAAATTCTCAAGCTTGTTCATCTGTCTTGTGGACCACTGCTTAATTTATAACTCTTGAAACCAAAAGGACAAAGCTATTTTTCTTCCTCTCCCGCTGTCTCCTCTGAAGAGAAATCTGGCCCATCCTGGCAAAGAAGGCAATATTTTGCCTCGGATAAAACATTGACAGCTTAGCACTCTGAAGTGCTGGTTTTAGCATCCCTGAATCCCATGCAGAGCGCAGTAGAACGTATCCTGCCTTTATTCCTGCCTGTGGTTTAGACTCACCAGACTAGAATGACGAGAGGACCATATCAAAAGTTGAACCTTGAATGTCCAACACATTCATGGACATGGAATGTTGTACCTATCTGCCCAACAGCATTGCAAGACAGTATAGTGGCAAGGCAGGTTTTGGTTTCCATGGACACAGACAAAATCATTTGTTTCTTTCCACGAAGCATACATTTAAATTGCCTTTGGGTCAAAATATGTCCCAAATGTTTGTTGTTGAGCCTGTTAGTGACAGAATCTGATTAAACATCCCAAGCACAAGCTGTTAAAGTACCTTCCAGAATCCCTAGTAAAGAGACACAGAAGCTCCCATATTTTGCCACTTGAGGCGAAGAGCTAACTCATTGGTAAAGGCCCTACTGTGAGGAAAGACTGAAGTCAGGAGGAGGAGGGGACGACAGAGGATGAGATGGTTGGATGACATCACAGACTCATTGGGCATGAATTTGAGTAACTCTGGGAGATGGGGAAAGATCGGGAAGCCTGGCATGCTCCAGGTCTTGGATTCGGAAAGATTGACTGAGTGAAAACTAACAGCAGAGGGTATACAACCACACTGGTGAAACAGACATCCTCGAGTGTGCTTTGCATAGCCACTTACACCCGCGGGCAAACTTCAGTCATCAAAGAGCGTGCTGCAAAGTAAATACCCCATGCTCCGACATATACTTGGTTTGCAAATTTCGCAAGATGGCTTGAGGCTGTTAGTTTCCAAATAACTAAAACGTTATTTTAATGCACAACAGCAAGTGACAGTTGGAGAAGGAAATGGCAACCCACTCCAGCATTCTTGCCTGGAGAATCCCGGGGACAAAAGAGGCCTGACAGGTTGCCATCTATGGGGTCACACAGAGTCGGACACAACTGAAGCGACTTAGCAAGAGGAGCAGCAGCAGTATACAGGCACACTCCCCGCACTTTCTTTATCCATCCCTCTGTTGGTGAGCACTAGGGCTGCACTCATAGCTTGCATATTATAAATAACGCTACCATGAGCATTAGAGTGCATGTATCTTTTCTTATTAGACCTTGTCTTTCTATTTCTCTGAGTACATACCCAGAGGTGGAGACCTGAGTTAGCTCCCTGGGTCGGGAAGACCCCCTAGAGGAGGGAATGGCAGCCCACTCCAGTACTCTTGCCTGGAGACTCCCATGGACAGAGGAGCCCGGCGGGCTACAGTCCACGGGGTCTCAAAGAGTCGGAGACAACGGAAACGACAGCACCCACGTAAACGCTTCAGCCTTATGAAGACCTTTGCATTTTTTTACTTTGTCAGCATTACTGGGTTCGGTCTTGAGTGGCTTTACAGTTTCCGAGTATTGACACGTCTGGTTTATTTTTCTTGAAATCGAAGGCCGTGGTTTGTAATACATCCCATTTCCTTGGACTGTATGTTGCTTCCTCCTGTCTGGGGTCACGGTACTTTGCTTCCTGTGGTCTGATTTTAATCATGTGTCTGGTAACTGTTGGTCTTTTAGGGGTGCGGCTTGATGAGAATGGGATTTGTTTGGCAAAGCGACAGGCTTCGGTTTGGTCCTGCAGGCTTTGCAGGTAAGAAGGAGTAAGTCATCACACAGAAAGGACAGGTGGTTTGAAGGATCAGTTGCAGTTCTGTTGGGTTTGAGACTTCAGGGAATTTCAGGTCATCTGAGTTCCACTCACTCAGTTCATTGAGTCCTTCAGCCCACGACTGCAAATCTTACACCCTAGCTTCTGTGCCAAGGTAGATCTCAGCCAAGCAAAGCAAATGTTTGACAACATTGTCCACAGTCCTTGGAGCTGAGATCCATACTCTGTAATCCAGCAGCACAAAAAGGCATAGCGCAGTCTCTATTTGCGTCTTCCCGTGAGAAATCACAGAAGCAGTGTAGAGTCTGCCTTCTGAGTACTGCTTTCAACCAGCTGAGCCTAAATCAAGTCCCAGAAATCCTATTCATGATTCTATTCTCCGTGAACCAGATAATATAATGCATGATATTCACAGCTACATTTTTGAAAAGAGCTTCAGGTGGAATTGATCCACCTCATCTGCCAAGGATGGCACGAGCCCATCCGTTAGGCCAGATGGTGTGTTGTCCTGAGTCGCTCGGTTGTGTCTGACTCTCTTTGACCCCATGGACTGTAACCTACCAGGCTCCTCCGTCCATGGGGATTCTCCAGGCAAGAATACCGGAGCAGGTTACCATGTCCCCCCTTTGCAGGATCTTCCCAACCCAGGGATCGAACCCAGGTCTCCCGTATTGTAGGTGGATTATTTACCGTCTGAGCTGCTACGGAAGCCTCAGAATACTAGGGTGGGTAGCCCATCCCTTCTCCAGGGGACCTTCCCAATGCAGGAGTCCAGTGCATTGAGAGACAAGGTGTTGGGAATAGTGACTTTATTCAGAGAGCCAGCAGACCTAGAAGACGGTGAATGTGTCCCAAAGAATCATCTCCCCCAAGTCAGAATTCAGATTCATTTTATCCGGAAAGGAGAGGGGATGTGCCCCGCTGTTGCAAACATCTTGGTGCCGGAATCCTTTGTTCTTGCAGCTGACCTTGTGCGTTACAGGTCAAGCTGTGCCTGTGAACCTCCAACAAAACTGTTATTGCCTGTTCTGCAACCTTTTATCTCTGTATGACTGCTACAGTGTTATACTCTGAACGTTCAGAACCTTGAGAATGGACTATTGTGTATATTTCAGGCTATTAAAACAAACAAACAAAAACACTAAGATCATGTCATCTGATCCCATTGCTTCATGGCAAATAGACCCGGGGAAAGAGCAGAAATGGTGGCAACATTCCTTCTTATTCTTAATATTTGACAATTTTAATGGTGATGTATCAAAAATAAAATCTGTGAAGGAAAGAAATGGACAAAAGACAACTTAGTAGCAAAAGCAATACGAGACAGAGGTTAAAGGGAAAAAAAAAAAAAACATTTAACATGGAGTGGGCTTTCTTCTTCCCTGTTATGCTTGGAATATCTGAATGGAGCTTTATAATGTGCGGTGAAAGAAGTCTAGAGCAAAACAACACATATGCCCACAGGCCTTTTTATATGAAATACAAAATTTGCACTCATAGGCATAAAAGTTGAGAAAAGAACAGGAGGCAATTGTTAATGAAATTCAGGTTAGAGGTTGCCTCCAGGGCAAATGGAGAGAGTGCTGGGGAAGGCTTTCAGTGGCTGGCAGTGAGCTATTTCTTGACACCGCGGTGCTTCTGTATTTTTGCCTCCTTCAGAAATACGTTCATTTATTTTAAAGCCATTTTTATGACGTATGCATGCCCCGTCATAAAAAAAAAAAAAAGTTTACATAGGAAGGGACAAAAAGATATGAATTGCAGAGATAAATCTTGGTCTGCAAGGGAAACAGAGAACCTACATTTTCTTTCTGGGTTTGGCAACACAGGAGGACACCGGGAAGAACTTTGAGATGGATATAAAATGTGATTTCATCATCCCTTCCCATCACTAGGACCACTAGGGAACTAGATTCTTTTTTTCCTCCCCAATTTGGAAAGCTCTATCACTCCCCACTTCTTGAAGGAGAGTGGGTTGGATTCAGATGGTATTTTGGTCAGTGGCTCGGGCCCAGAATTGCATGGCACCTCCTGTGTTTATCTAGTCCCTTAACTTGTGCACATAATTAATATTAAGTAGGTATGATTATGCGCCGGGACCCGCCATGGGAGAGCCCACCCATGACAAAGGTAGGTGGAAGAGAACTGTTAAGCAAGGCTTCAGAACTCAAGGGGCTCCCTAGGCTTTCTTGAGCATCTACCCCAAAACCAGAATCTGTCTGTTTTACTGTTTCACAACTTTCCCCAACTCCTCTGACATTAACAGGGAGCCAACCCTGACCACTTTTCTCTGAAGAAAATCAACTTAGGGCTCTAGCTAATAAGTCTCCTGGACATGAGAGGAATATTTCAGATCAAACCCCCTCTGTTAGCATTCTAGTTTGCTCGGCAGGTTTATCCAGACTCTTGCAGCTACACATGTGATTATTTACAGCCTCCCAACTGTGAGAGGCACGGAAAGCCTAAAACATAGAGTCTTTCAAAGAGTTAAAAGTTATTAGAGTAGTGCTAGTGCTGGTGTAGGGTTTCATTACTGGGCCAATGCTTGTTGCTAAGTTCCCATATCTCTTATCCACTGTGCACCCGGGAATGCATTAGTTAACATAGTGAGAATGCTAGAAAAACAAGTGTAGCCTTGAAATTAACCACATCAGACTTTTGAGCTAATTGGTTCTTTCTTGTAACTCACTGCACCTTTGCTCTGTGAAAAACGTTAACTGTGTTTGATATTTTCTGAGGCTGACATAGATTAGAAATATAAAGAAAAAACACTTTGAGGGAAAACAAGTTTTCTGGTTGAGCAGCCTTTATCAAAAGAGGGTCATAAAATGTTCACAGGCCTCCAAGGCCAGAAGATACTGTACAGAACATCTTTTGTGGAAAAGGTATGCAGAAAAATCATGGTTTCAATAAAGGCAATACTGCTGGAATGTTGGGCTGACTCTGTATGACCTTGCATCTTTCATTTCCCTCTATGTACAAAAAAGGTATATAAGTACCGTTTAAAAATAAAGCTATGGATCTCGCTCATCAAAGCAGCTTGATCTCCTCGTGTCAATCATTTTCCTCCTCTTACTCTCTCTTTCAGGCTAGTTCCCATCTGGAGTACAGAGATCCGCCATGTCTACTTATTTGCCTGGGTTTCTAAGACCTGAATGGGAAGGCGCCCTGCGCCTTCACTCCCCCGGGAGACTGAGAGGGCACCTGTGGCCTCACATAGACGGTGCAAGTCTCTTGTCTTGAGACTTTATTGATTTTCTGTATAAACCAAGGAACTCCAGCCTCTTTTCTTCTCTCCTCCAGTTTCTTATCTACAACATTCTTATCTATCTCTCTCTCTCAATCAATCGCCGATGCCGTTTCTCCTTCGGGTTTCCCTGGATCCTGTGGGGGCTGGACCCCGGCGATTATGTCTGTGTTTATCTGTCTGTCCATCTCTCCATCTAATGATCCATCTATCCATGCCTTCATTCACTCATCTAATGGTCTAGATAGATAAATTATAGATACATAGATGTAGACAGTTGATTGACAAGTAGATAGATTGATAGAGGGACAGATGGATGAGTGGGTGGAAAGATAGGGTTGATAAATATACAGAGGTGATAGGTAGAAGATAGATACTAGATAGATAGTTGAGTGGCTCAGACTTGTCTGACTCTTTTGCAACCCCACGGACTGTAGCCCACCAGGCTCCTCTGTCCATGGCAAGAATACTGGAGTGGGCTGCCATTTCCTCCTCCAGGGGGTCTTCCCAACCCAGGGATGGGAACCAGATACTGTAGGTGGATTGTTTACCCACTTGAACCATTAGGGAAGCCCCAGTATATAGATAGGTAATACAAGGTAGATAATACAGGATATTAATAGAAGGACAGAGAGAGGAAGAAAGGAAGAAAAAAAAAGAAAAGATAGAGTAGACATATCAACTCTGAACAAAATATTCTTTTCCTTAGAAAATTTTGGCCTTTAGTTGGATAAATTTTTCTTCCCAGGTCATGACTTGCTGTCAGCATCCTAAACCAGTAGAAGCCGCGCCTCTTCTGTTTTACTTTCTTCTGCTGTTGGTTGGTTATTTGTCTGTTATTTTTCTTCCCCCTTCTATTTCCATACATGTCCTTTCTTCTCTGTTTACCTGCCCACTTACATCCGCTCTGTTGAATCTCATGTGTGCATTTTAAACCTTCTGCATTCAGTTGCAGTCTTTACTCCCTGTAGAAGCCCTCTTTTCTTCCACCTTTGAGTAACATCCATCCATCATTCTTTACATCTCAGATGATCCCTCACCTCAGCGAACGTTCCCATTTCGGCTCCTCCTGCACACCCTTTAGCTCTCTACCATTCTCTACAAATCCCCTTTTTATTTCCTTAGGGGCAGTGAGACATTAAATATTTATGTTCCCCTTCTCTCATTTAAAGAGGTTTTTAGGTACTAAGGCTTCAAGCCTCAGGAAATTTTTCTAGCAGAGCAAGAAGAAAGACAACGGGTCAATAAATAAATTGTCCTTCTAATTTGTGTGTTTCTACAATTCTATGAGCATACGACTGGGAGAAATGATGGTGTATGTCATGGGGAGTGTGATCATTGTAAGGGACCCATCCCCTGGGAGAGAGGCAGTTTTCTGATACATACCAGGGTTTTGCAGAGCCTGAAGGAGAAATGGGGAAGCATGGTCTGAAGGTTGGTAAGCAAGGTGGGTACCTGTGCTGCTATTGCTCAGCTTCACAGGGCTGAATGATCTTCCCTGGTATGGTTGCTCACTCACTAAGTCGTGTCCAACTCTTTGTGACCTCCTGGACTACAGCCAGCCAGGCTCCTCTGTCGTTCACTATCTCCCAGAGTTTGCTCAGAGTCATGTCCATAGAGTTGGTGATGCCATCCAACCATCTCATCCTCTGGCATCCCCTTCTCCTCCCGCCTTCCGTCTTTCCCAGCATCAGGGTCTTTTCCAGTGAGTCGGTTTTTTGCATCAGGAGGCCAAAGGATTGGATTCAGCATCAGTCCTTCCAATGAACACTCAGGACTGATCTCCTTTAGGATGGACTGGTTGCATCTCCTTGCAGTCCAAGGGACTCTCAAGAGTCTTCTCCAGCACCACAGTTCAGAAGCATCAATTCTTCGGTGCTCAGCTTTCCTTATGGTCCAACTCTCACATCCATACATGACCACTGGAAAAACCATAGCTTCAGGTGGCCAAAGGATTGGAGCTTCGTCTTCAGCGTCAGTCCTTCTGATGAATGTTCAGGGTTGATGTCCTTTAGGTCTGACTGGTTTAGGATTGAATGTCTCGTGGAAAACCACCTACTCTGTATTCAGCATGGAAGTAGAGTAACTGAAGAACAGCTCAGTCATGTCCAACTCTTTGCGACCCCATGGACACCAGGCTCCTCCATCCATGGGATTTTCTAGGCAAGAGTACTGGAGTGGTTTGCCATTTCCTTCTCCAAGGAATCTTCCCGACCCAGGGGCTGAACCCAGGTCTCCCGCATTGTAAGCAGACGCTTTACCCTCTGAGTCACCAGGGAAGTCCATGGGTGACCCAGTGAACCACACAGAAACAAATAACCAGATCCGTGGCCGATCCCTGGAAAGCATGAACCAGACGGAGCTCAACTTTCTCTCTGGCTTATTGAAACAGCCCTCAGGGTTCTGAGGTCAGCTGACCTGCAGAAACAAGCACTGCATTTGCTCTATAATTTAGCCAGGACTAGCAAACTCTGGGAGATAGCGAAGGACAGGGGAGCCCGGCGTGCTGCAGTCCACGGGGTGGGGCAAAGGGTCGGATACGACTTAGCGACTGAACAACAGCAACTAATTGGAGGAGGCATTGTACCTACTGGCATTCATCCACGTTGTCCAACGCTGTCTGTGGGTGGTGATAAACGGTGTCTTTTCCTGACTCCATGCTTCATGACGAGAACATGCTGCTGCTGCTAAGTCGCTTCAGTCGTGTCCGCCTCTGTGCGACCCCATAGATGGCTCCCCCGTCCCTAGACAGGGGTAATCAGGCAGTGGACACAGTCTGAGGGCTTCCCACGTGGCACTAGCAGTAAAGAACCCATCTGCCAGTGCAGGAAACAAAAGAGACGTGGGTTCAGCCCCTGGGTGGGAAACATCCCCTGGGGGAGGGCATGGCAACCCACTCCAGTATTCCTGCCTGAAGCATCCCACGGACAGAGGAGCCTGGCGGGCTATAGTCCACGGGGTCGCAAAGAGTCAGACACCAAAGAGTCAGACACGACTGAATCGATTCAGCACACGTGCAGGCAGTCTGGAATTTAACACAATGGAAATAGACAACTTCCTGTAAGCTCACTCTTCTCCATGGCAAAGTCTTCATTGATTATGAATATCAGAAGCCAATATAAACATCATGACGGGGCTGAACACTGAGTCGTACAGAAGTTTGACCTGTCCAGTGAGGTCCTGGTGTTGAGAGCTACCTGGTTCTGTAATTTTGTGTCCGTTTGTTAATTTTTATTAGGCTGCACTGCATCTTAGTTGGAACATGTGGGATCTAGTTCTTCGACAAGGAATTGAACACATGCCCCCTGCGTTGGGAGCCTGGAGCCTTAGCCACTGACCATCAATGAAGTCCAGGCATTGTAGTTTGTTTTTTATCTCGACTCAGATGGTAAGGAATTCACCTGCAATGCAGGAGACGTGGGTTCGCTCCCTGGATGGGGAAGATCCCCTGGAGGAGGGCATGGCAACCCACACCAGTATTCTTGCCTGGAGAATCCCATGGATGGAGCAGCCTGGCGGGCTACAGTCTGTGCGGTTGCAAAAGAGTCGGACACAAGTCACTAACTAACATAAGAATCCCAACTTCCCAGGCACTTTAACGGTGTCAAATGCCAACAGGTACCAGATATCCAGTCTTGAAAATTATCTGCAATTATGTCCCATAATCAGTTTGTGTTTATTAATGTTGCTGGAATCTTTAGGCTGTAAGTTACTGTCTCTTTTTCTTAGTTCTACCATAACCAAGTCACTGTAGACTGGATGCGTTCAACGACAGACGCTTACTTCTCACTCTCTGTCATCATATAGAGTTAAGAGATAATAACTGCCAGAATGTCCCTCCAAACAACCCACAGCCCCAGTAACCTGACCTGCATTGTACTCATAGATAAGAATTATAGAGATTAAGATACAGGCTCCAAATAGCAGGACAAAAATCCTGGGCTGGGATATCAAAGTAGTCCATCCTAAAGGAAATCAGTCCTGAACTTTCACTGGAAGGACTGGTGCTGAAGCTGAAGCTCCAATACTTTGGCCACCTGATGCAAAAAATTGACTCCTTGGAAAACACCCTGATGCTGAGAAAGATTGAAGGCAGGAGGAGAAGGGGACAACAGAGAATGAGATGGCTGGATGGTGTCACCGACTCGATGGACATGAGTTTCAGCAAGTTCTGGGAGTTGGTGAAGGACAGGGAATCCTGGCGTGTTGCAGTCCATGGAATTCTCCAGGCCAGAATACTAAAGTGGGTAGTCTTTCCCTTCTCCAGGGGATCTGCCCAACCCACGGACTGAACCCAGGTCTCCCATATTGCAAGAGGATTCTTGACCAGCTGAGCCACCAGGAAAGTCCAAGAATACTGGAGTGGGTAACCTGTCCCTTCTCCAATGGATCTTCCCGACCCAGGAATCGAACCAGGGTCTCCTGCATTGCAGGCAGATGCTTTACCAGCTCAGCTATCAGGGAAAACCTTGGATGATTTAAATAATCAGATCTTTCTACTCTCGTGGCTACATTTCAATCTTGGTGTTTTTGTTTTTGTTTTTCTTTTTTTCTCCTACCACCAGCTTTAAATTTCAGTGAGCAACAGAAGACTGTAAAAGCTAATTCCCTTTTACATTTTTTCCATTGTAAGATTTTCATTAACTGCCAGAGTTCCTGGACTGAACAAACGACATTTAGAATTCTCCCACACATTTCAGTCGGTGAATGCTTCAAGTTAATTCAGAGAAAATCGGCTATTTTCATATATAATGGGGAAGGGAGTAAGAAAAAATTAATATATGTACATTTATTTATGTATTTATATATTTTATGTATTTATTTATGCAATTATATATTTATTTACACTCAAGGGTAAATAAATTACGCTCTGTGTAATGTGTGATCTTAGTTTCTGGACCAGGGATTGAATCTATGTTCCCTGAACTGCAAGGCAGATTTCCTAACCACCAGACCACCAGGGAAGTCCCATAAGGAAACTTAAGATCCTTGTAACAGGGAGGAGTTTGAGGCTCCCGGCTCTACAACTCTGATTCTGGGCTAATCACAAATATTAGCACATTTCTAATATACTCATGAGCAATTAAAAGTGAATTTAAAATGAGTTGATGGGAGTGTGTATAAAAAAGAAATCACTTAGGCAAGGAGCTGAGGAAAAGTCCTACCTATAGTTTTCACAGAAGGCGTTCTGTATACAGAAAAGAACCAAGAAGGAGAGGAGGTTTAGAAACACACGTTGTATCTGGAAGCTGAAAGACACGCTCCAGTGGTCTCGGGTAATTGACATGTGGGGCTGATATAAGTCAGGTCACACAGTGTATCACGTACTACGTGGGCTCGGCTCTGTCTTACACACTTGTTTGCAAATATACATACAGTCTTGCATTTTCTTTGAAATAAAGTTGAATGCCAGTCTTTCATGATACATGTTTACTGTGATGTATCAATTCCACTCCAAGTTGTGCAAGAAAACATATCTCCATCATAGAACTTGTCCCTGGACGTTCAGTGCTGTTTCTAAGAAGAGTTAAACTAATGGAAAGCTTGCAAATGTCCACGGGTGGATGAATAGAAAAACAAAGTGTGTTCTGTCTGTATAATCACAAAATATTACCGGATCATAGAAAGGAATGAGATGGGATGGTTAGACAGCTTCACTGACTCAGTGAACATGAGTCTGAGCAAACTCCAGGAGATGGTGAAGGACAGGGAGGCCTGGAGTGCTGCAGTCCATGGGGTCGCAGAGTCAGACACGACTGAGCGACTGAAAAACAAAAACAAAGAATGAAGTAGGGATACAGGCTTCACTATGGGTGAACCTTGAAAACGTTCAGTTCAGTTCAGTTCAGTCGCTCAGGCGTGTCCGACTCTCTGCGACCCCACGAATCGCAGCACCCCAGGCCTCCCTGTCCATCACCAACTCCCGGAGTTCACTCAGACTCACGTCCATCGAGTCGGTGATGCCATCCAGCCATCTCATCCTCGGTCGTCCCCTTCTCCTTCTGCCCCCAATCCCTCCCAGCATCAGGGTCTTTTCCAATGAGTCAACTCTTCGCATGAGGTGGCCAAAGTACTGGAGTTTCAGCTTCAGCATCATTCCTTCCAAAGAAATCCCAGGGCTGATCTCCTTCAGAATGGACTGGTTGAATCGCTTTGCAGTCCAAGGGACTCTCAAGAGTCTTCTCCAACACCACAGCTCAAAAGCATCAATTCTTTGGCGCTCAGCTTTCTTCACAGTCCAACTCTCACATCCATACATGACTACTGGAAAAATCATAGCCTTGACTAGACGGACCTTAGTCGGCAAAGTAATGTCTCTGCTTTTGAATATGCTATCTAGGTTGCTCATAACTTCCCTTCCAAGGAGTAAGCGTCTTTTAATTTCATGGCTGCAATCACTATCTGCAGTGATTTTGGAGCCCCCAAAAATAAAGTCTGCCTTTCTTTATTATTTATTTATTTTTAAAAATTTATTTATTTTAATTTTAAAAGTCAGCATTAAATTCCAATAACATACAATGCACAATATTTAAATATATACAAGGTAACAAGTTAAAATGTAAATTTAAAATATACAAGCTAACGCTTTTTAATGTGTTCACGGACTTACCACCACCACAATCCAGGTCAGGACAACTTTCCTCCAAAAAGGAAACCTTATACCCACATTCCTGGTCACCTCGGGGCCCTTGGAAACCATGAATCTCCCTTCTGTCTGTAGGTTTTCTTATTCTGCGTGTTTTAAGTGAAAAAGCACACAGCCTGTGCGGTCTTTCAGGACTGGCTTCTTTCATCTGCTGAGCGCCGAAGATTTGATGCTTTTGAACTGTGGTGTTGGAGAAAACTCTTGAGAGTCCCTTGGACGGCAAGGAGATCCAACCAGTCCATCCTGAAGGAGCTCAGTTCTGAATATTTATAAGAAAATGTGATGCTGAAGCTCCGATACTCTGTCCACCTGATGGGAAGAGCCAACTCATTGGAAAAGACCCTGACGCTGGGAAAGATTGAGGGCAGGAGGAGAAGGGGCCGACAGAGGCTGACATGGTTAGATGGCATCACCGACTCGATGGACGTGAGTCTGAATATCTGATTTTGGGTTTCTCTGATTAAAGGAGGTCTTCTCCCTTTAGTGTGTATGTCTATATGCTTTTACTTTCCTTCCCAAATAAGGACATTGCATAATCTATGGTCTGACTTTCAAGTTGATCAATACCAACTGTAAATATATTCAAAATCCTTCCTTGTGTTATCGTCATCTTTATCTATTTGCTTTGGCTGTGTCTTTGCAGCTGAGCGTGGGCTTTCCCTAGTGGAGGCCAGCGGGGGCTACTCTCTAGCTGCGGTGTGGGGCTTCTCCTTGCTGGGGCTTCTCATTGCGGGGGCTTCTCCTGCTGCAGAGGAAGGTCTCTAGGCACAGACTCCACAGTTGTGGCGCAGGGCTTAGTTGCCCCAGGGCATGTGGGATCTTCCGGGACCAGCGGTCAAACCTGTTATGCCTGCATTGGCAGGTGGATTCCTAACCACCGACGCCCCTAGGCAAGTCCCTGTCTTATCCGCATCAACCTGGTACTGATTCCTATGCACAAAGATATGGCTGTTCAAAACATACTTATCATCCTGCCTAATTCTTTTCTGCCTCACTTTCCCTATTTCATTGCATCTCGTTGTTCCAATGGGTCCTACAAACTCTCGAATAATATCCATATACCTCTATCCCTGTCTATCATCTTTGAAAGGTCTGCTTGTTTTGTGACGCTAGAGAGACACATTTCAGCTTCGTCCTGACACCGTCTCCCCATCCGTCCCTACTTTGGATCAGTGTGACGATGCTATTTTTTGCATTTGTATAACAGATACATTCTGTGTGGCAAACACCTGCCTCGGTGCTTTTTACCATCCTCAGTATGTGGCATTGGGCATAAACTCAGCTTGTTTTCTGTCCGGATGCCACTATCATTTTTGGGGTCAAAACACATGTTGAATCTGAGTAGTTTATTTCATGTAGCTTAGATTTTAGAAGTCTAACCTCCCCGTCTAAGTCCTTCAAGTCTTTCTGCTCTGCGATCTGTTACTCTCCACCTTCATTTCATCTTTATAACGCTATTGCTTTTCTCTCCAATTTTGCCGTCTCTGAGTGGTGTACTTCAATTTTCTTTTTTTCATCATCCACTGCAGTTTATTTTCATTGCTTCTCAGATCCCATGGCATCCATGGGATTTTATTTCAAAGGGGCCATAATTGACTTAATTTACTTGCATCCTCCAAAATAATGTGGGAAGTGTTGTTTCCCATTCTGCCAAAATGATGTTCCCCGTGATTTCCTTTTCTTTTACATCCTACGAGTTGGCTTGTTTACTTTCTTATTCTTTCTTTGTCTTCTTTCTTGCCTTTTCTTTCTCTTTCTTTCCCTCATTCGCCCCCTTCCCTCCTTTCCATGCTTACATCCATCCTTCCCTCCATCAGGCCTTCCTTCTTGGCCTCATTCTGTATTTATTTTCCCTATTTAACAAATGAGGTGTACTTTTCACGTCACCCACCCAAGTCACTCTCTGCTCCTGTTGTTGTTCAGCCTCTCAGTCGCGTCCGACTCTTTGTGACCCCACGGACCGCAGCACGCCAGGCTTCCCTGTCCATCACCAACTCCCGGAGCTGGCTCAAACTCACATCCGTTGACTCGCTGATGCCATCCAAGCATCTCATCCTCTGTCATCCTCTTCTCCTCCCGCCCTCAATCTTTCCCAGCATCAGGGGCTTTTCACCTATTAGGAGCTATCAGTCTTCCCAGGTGGTTCGGGGTGAAGAATCCGCCTGCCAGTGCAGGAGACCCAAGTTTGATCCCTGGGTTGGGGAAATCCCTCTGGAAAAGGAAATGGCAACCCACTCCAGTTTTCTGGCCTGGGAAATCCCATGGACAGAGGAGCCTGGTGGGCTCTATAGTCCATGGGGTCGCAAAGAGTCAGACACGACTGAAGCGACTTAGAAAACACACATCAAGGTGCTATAAGAAATTGATTTCAGGCCAAGGTCAGTGGAACTGAAAAACATTTTCTGCCCAAAGTGATGACTGAGGTGCATCACAAGTGATAGTGCCTGACCAACGTCTTCATTTTTCTAATGCAAAAAAGTAATAATAGCAGTCGAATGAGAATTAATAAAAGAGGGAATTGAATACAGAAAAAAGAGGAGGAATAAAGAACCATTAATAGAATATTCAACTTTTTCTCTGAAATAATGAATTAGAGATTTTTTTTTTTCTGAAAAAATGCCAGAAGAAAATGGTCTTTCAAAACGGTTCTTTCCTCCTGGGCACAGAGCCACACAAAACTTTAAATTCAAAAATACACACGCACCCCAGTGTTCATAGCAGCACTGTTTACAACAGCCAAGACGCAGAAGCAACCTCAGTGTCCATCAACAGAGGGATGGATAAAGAAGACGTGGTACATAGACACTGTGGAATACTACTCAGCCCCGAAAAACAGTGAAAGAATGCCATTTGCAGCAACGTGCATCCAACTAGAGACTGTCATACTGAGTGAAGCCGTCAGACATAGAAAGGCGAAATCGCATCATGTCCCTTACACGTGGACTCTAAAAGAATCATACGACCAAACTTATTTACAAAACAGAGATAGACTTATAGACACGGACAGCTTAATGGCTACCGGGGAAGAAGAGGAGGGAGGGATAAATTACCAGTTTGGGGTTAGCAGATACACAATACTATATATCAAATAGATAAATGACAAGGCCCTACTCTCTAGCACAGGGAACTCTGCTCAATGTCGATAATTTCTATAATGATCTGTAATGGAAAAGAATCGAATGTATATATATATATGATATACATAGGCCCAAAAGTTCATCTGAGTTTTTCCATAATATCTTACGGAACTTTTTGCCAGCTCTCTCTCTCTTTCTCTCTCTCTCTCTATATATATGGTCAGTCGCTCAGTCGTGTCCAGCTCTTTGTGACCTCGTGGACTGTAGCCCCCCAGACTTCTCTGTCCATGGGATGCTTCAGGCAAGGATACTGGAGTGGGTTGCCCTTCCCTTCTCCAGTGTTGACATTAAACCAATGCTTTTGCCATCAGTGTGAAAGCGCTGTTAGTGAAAAACCTCATTCAACTTTCCATTATTAAAAAATAACAAATAAAAAAAGGCACACACCTGGCTTTTGGAAAGAAAAGATAAGGCTATTTCCTCCATTTGGAGAAGGAAATGGCAACCCACTCCAGTCTTCTTGCCTGGAGCATCCCATGGACAGAGGAGTCTGGGGGGCTACAGTCCTTGGGGTCAGGAAGTTGTTCACGACTGAGCCACTAAGACTATATGTGTATGTGTGTGTGGGTGTGTGTACACACATATAATTTAATCACTTTGCTGACACTTGAAACTATCACATTGCACCTGCATTGCACTTCAATAAGAATTTTTTTTGATAATTAAAAAAAATAGTTTAAATCCTCTTCATGACCATGGCAGATTGGAAAAACTAAAAAAAAAAAAAAAAAAAAAAAAGAAAAAAAGAAATCCTAGCAGTTTGGTGAGATTTGCAGTTGAGAACAATAGAAACATAAATTGTTAACGAAAACATCCTTTTCTTCCCGAGGCCTTGTCACGGCTGGCGATGGGGTCTTCTGCCTCTCTATTTTTCTGCTCCCCAAACCCCGACCGCCGCTTCTCTCCGAGATGAGCACTGCTGCCTGAGGCTCAGGGCTGCAGATTATTAATACTCCGGGTCATTCACCATCCCAGGCGGCACTGCTGATGGAGCTCGTGGCCGTCAAGGCGCCTTCGACCACAGGCATCACGCTAGCTCCTTCTCCGTGTCAGCCCCCCCGCCTTTTTTTTTGCCTGGAAAACACACCAGGTGTTTCCAGCCAGCACAAGGGATGCTCCGAAATCAGAAATTGCTCGGCGACTCAGTGGGAGTGATGACTACGTTGCTGAACGGCCTCGCCTCTTGACTGTTTTCCAAGAAGAAGCAGTTCCTCGGGGAGGGGGCCATCGTATGAGACCAGAACCTAACGCATAGCGGCGTGGAAAATGGGGACTGGAGACACCCTCGTTTATGCAGTTGGGGAAACACACGGCCCACTCAAGAACCCAGCCCGTGTATCCATCTCCTGATTAGCTTTTCGAGCTGTGGGCATCCTGAGAACTACGTCTGGACCCCAAATCACATCCTTTCTGCCTTCTCACCGTTCTCCAGGGTGGCAGAGAGCTTGGGGAACCCTCTCCATCAGTCTTTTTTTCACACTGTGTCTCAGCTTCATATTTCAGATGGCTTTAGGCAGCGAGGGGCAGGAGGGCTGGCAGGGAGCGGGGGAGAAAACAAGGTGGTTGAAAGTTACAAATGTATTCCTAACAGAGCAATCGTAAAACTTCCAGTGGAAATGAAAAACTGGTAGGTCAGAGTTAAGGGGCCATCCTGTATGTTAACAAAATATTATATAGCTTAAAATAGAAACCATTTATTATTCTTTTTAATTAGAAGACAATTGCAATACTGTCATTGTTTTTGCCGTACATGAGCAGGAATCAGCCACAGGTTAGGGTTAGGGTCCCCTCCCACTTGAACGTCTCTCCCGCCTCCCGCTGCATCACACCCGTCTACGCTGGGTCGGAGCCCTGGCTTTGGGCTCCCGCGTCATACGCCCGAACACCCACTGTCTGCTTTACGTATGCTAATGTGGATGCTTCAGCGCTATTCTCCCAGATCATCCCACCCTCTCTTTCCCCCAGGGTCCAAAATGTCTCCTTTGCTGCCCTGCAAGTACTATTATGAGTACCATCCTCCCAGATTCCATGTATATGCATTCATGTACAATATTTGTCTTTCTTTTTCTGACTTACCTTCACCCCGTATGGGTTTCCCTGCTGGCTCAGTGGTAAAGAATCCGCCTGCAGTGCAGGAGACCTGGGTTCAATTCCTGGGTCGGGAAGACCCCCTGGAGAAGGGACCGGCTACCCACTGCAGTATTCGTGCCTGGAGAATCCCCGGACAGAGGAGTCTGGTGGGCTACAGTCAACAGGGTCGCAAAGAGTGGGACATGACGGAGCAATCAACACTTTCACACTGTACAATAGGCTCCAGGTTCATCGACCTCATTAGAGCTGAGTGAAACGAGTTCTTTTGTATAGCTGAGTACTATTTAGTTCAGTTCAGTTCAGTTGCTCAGTTGTGTCCGACTCTGCGACCCCATGGACGGCAGCACACCAGGCCTCCTTGTCCATCACCAACTCCCGGAGTTTGCCCAGATTCATGTCCATTGAGTCGATGATGCCATCCAACCATCTCATCCTCTGTCGTCCCCTTCTCCTCCTACCTTCAATCTTTCCCAGCATCAGGCTCTTTTCAAATGAGTCAGCTCTTTGCATCAGATGACCAAATGATTGGAGTTTCAGCTTCAGCATCAGCCCTTCCAATGAACATTCAGGGCTGATTTCCTTTAGGCCGACTGGTTGGATCACCTTGCAGTCCAAGGAGCTCTCAAGAGTCTTCTCCAACACCACAGTTCAAAAGCATCAGTTCTTCGGCTCTCGATCCCTTTTTAGCCCAGTGCTCACATCCTTAGATGACCACTGGAAAAACCAGTACTATTAGGAGCCATGTGTTACCATTTGGCAAAGATTACTGAGCTCTGTGAAACACATCTTCTACTTCCCTATTTTTAAGAGTATTTATTGATGGCCATGCTGCGTCTTCATTGCTGGGCAGACCCTTCTCTAGTTGCCGTGAGTAGGGAGGCTCTCTAGTTGTGGTGTTTGGCCTTCTCATTGCTGTGGTTTCTTTTGTCCTGGTTTGCAGGGTCTACAACTCGGGCTTCAGTAGCTGTGGTGCCTAGGCTTAGCTGCTCCATGGCACGTGGGATCTCCCCAGACCAGGGATTGAACCCATGTCCCTGGTGTTGCAAAGCAGACTCTTAACCCCCGGACCACCAGGGAAGCCCACCATCATGCATTTTAATGAAATATTATAAAACTTAAAAGGAACCATGACTTATCATTTGGCAAAAGTCATTGGACACTGTGGACTTCCACGTGGCTTAGTGGTAAAGAATCCACCTGCCAGGGCGGGAGATGAAAGAGACGTGAGTTTGACCCCTGGGCCAGGAAGATTGCCCTGGAGAAGGAAATGGCAACCCATTCCAGTATTCTCACCTGGAGAATCCCATGGACAGAGGAGCCTGGTGGGTGAAAGTCCATGGGGTCACAAAGAGTCAGACACAACTGATCAACTAAACAACACCACTGGACGCTATAAACACATCTTCTGCTCGGTGTGTTTGCTCCTACCGTGTACTAAGTAGATGAGTAAGCTGTGGGTTCCGGCATCCTATAGGCAGTAGACAGTAGTGTACCATAAAGTGTCTGTAAACTTCCTTCTTACCAGTCCTTCAAGACCCTGTCACTGCTAATTTTCTCTCAAATCTGTCTTATCCTGGAAGTAAGTGACATCCATCCCTTTTTATGTAAGATAGTGGGAAAATCCCCACCCACTTTATTCAGGGGAAAATTCCAAGGACAGTGAACATGTCCATTATACTAATGGTATTTTATCGAAACTCTAACATGTGTATATACGCACGCACACTCACATTGTGTGATGATGAATGATCAGTGCTCATTATCAAAACAGCCCAGAGGGAAAACTGAAGGCTTGTTGATGTTGGGGACTAGGAGGAAGCCTGCATGCCTCAACTAAGGCTCTGACGTAAACATATATGTGTCTAGTTGCTCAGCCATGTCTGACTCTTTGCGACACCGCAGACTGTAGCCCGCCAGGCTCCTCTGTCCATGGAATTCTCCAGGCAAGAATACTGGAGTGGGTTGCCATGCCCTCCTCCAAGGGATCTTCCCAACCCAAGGATCAAACCCAGGTCTCTAACATTGCAGGCGGATTCTTTACCATCTGAGCCACCAGGGAAGTCCAACCATAGATAAAAGAACACATAAATATTTTTTTTTAATTTAGCATGCCAAGGAATATGAATAAAAACCTAACTAATCAATGCTTTCTATTAACAAATGTCCCACAGTTGAGCCAGTTTTGCTCAGAATTTAGCTTCCACTACACTGTGCAAAACTATAATAATGATCTCCACAAAATTTGGGCACTCAGAGAAAGAGAATTTGTTTTTTCAGATACTTGGATGATTCAAATGAATCATCTCATTCCTTTCATGATGCCAGATGCTCGGAGAGGCCAGCTTAATTACCTTAGCCAAACAAATGTATCCCTCAAGACAAGTAAAAAGTTGCCATATTTCACCATAATTTGGAGGTGTAGGATGGTACATATATGCTTATCAGCCAAGCTTCTTGTCTTCTCTCCCTGGGAATCCAGATTTACAATATGTTATTCACAAGGAGATCTCCACAGATCAAGTTGTTTCATAGACCAACAAGACGATTTATCGAGGGAGGGAAATGGGGGAACTAGGGGGAACTGCAGCAGTGGTTACAGAGAAATATTTCAGAATAAAAAGCACTCTTTGTGGGACTTATTGTCTGTTTATTCATGTTGGGTTACTGGAGAGTCAGTTGTGAAAGAGGAAGAGAGGAAGGAACGATGCAAGACAAAAGGACGGATGGATGGACAGATGGATGGAGAGAAGGAAGGATGGAAGGATGATGGATGAATGGATAGAAGGATGATGGATGAATGGATGGAAGGAGGGATGGATGGATGGATTATGGATGGATGATGGATGGAAGGATGGAAGAAAGGATGGATGATGGATGAATGGATAGAAGGATGATGGATAATGGATGGAAGGAGGGATGGATGGATGGTTGATGGATGGATGAGGAATAGAAGGATGGAAGGAAGGATGATGGATGAGTGGATAGAAAGATGATGGGTGGTGGATGGAAGGAAGCAAGGGAGGGAGGTGAGGGAGGAGAAAAGAAGGCTTTACCTTACTCTGTCATCTGGCATCGTTTGAAATAGCATGAAAATACATTGCGTACTATAAACTTCCACTCTTCACTCACCTGGAAATTCATCTCAGTTACTGTTAGACTTTTCACGGAACACCAACAGAACTGCACACCCAGGGCGTGTCGGCCTGCCCCTGCAGCCCCCCGCCCCCCAACACACACACCGGTTCCTGAGTTCCTCATCTCTTACTTTGTACCCTCAGCCTCACTGGTGGATGTTCACTCACCCTTGGCGGTCACTTCAGATCATCCCTAGGCTTTGCAATCTGATTTACTGTTCAACAGAGGCAGTGTGATTCTGGACACGAAACACCACAGGGAAATGTAGTCAGAAGACTCAAAAGCTGCTGTGCACTCCTTTTTTTAAATTATATATATCTTATGTATTGATTTGGATACACTATGTCTTGTGGCACTCAGGATTCTTTTTTTTTTTTTTTGGTCAGTTGTGGCATGCAAGCTCTCGGCTGTAGCTTGAGGGATCCAATAATAGTTCCCTGACCAGGGATCGAACCAGGGTCCCCTGTACTGGGAGCTCAGAGTCTTAGCCACTGGACCATCACAGAAGTCCTGCTCTCTCTAAGTTTTTACTAAGTGTACATATAGGTTGAAAACACTGAAAGGAATCTTCAGACAGACGAGAGTTCAAGGGATAGGGCTTCCCTACTGACTTGGTGGTAAAGATTCTGCATGTCAGTGAAGGAGGCATGAGTTTGATCCCTGATTTGGAAAGATACCACATATCACAGAGCAACTAAACCCGAGCACCACAGCTGCTGAGTCTGTGCTCCAGAGCCCAGGGAGCGCAACTGCTGAAGCCCTCCCACCCTAGAGCCTGTGCTCGGCAACAAGGGAAACCACCAGAGCGAGAAGACCCTGCCCCACAACTGGAGACGAGCCCTGGCTCATCTCGACTAGAGAAGAGCTTGAACAGCAACGGGGACCCAGTACAGACAAAAATAAGGGAATAAAAATAAAAATTAAAAAAACACTGGATATGTATAATCCAACAGCTTTATTTCTTGACTTCTGGCTGTGCTGGGTCATATTCTGCAAGTTACTTTGTCAGATAAGAATACGGTTTCAAACCTGGGGTCTACACTGCAATCAGTGTAGTAGGGTCAAAACACTCTTTCAGTTTACACATTAAATATTCATGTTACACACTGAGGCTTCCCTGACAGCTCAGATGGTAAAGAATCTGCCTGCAGTTCAGAAGACCTGGGTTCAATTCCTGGGTCAGGAAGATCCCCTGGAGAAGGGAAAGACTACCCACTCCAGTTTTCTGGCCTGGAGAATTCCACAGACTGTATAGTCAATGGGGTCGCAAAGAGTCGGACATGAGTCATGGGGTCGCAAAGAGTCGGACTTGAGTCATGGGGTTGCAAAGAGTCAGTGAAGAGAGACTTCACTTTCACTTGCTACACAAAAATAAACATTTATGTAACATTTTGTTTATAGAAAATAAACACACTCTCTTTAAAGTTAAACATTTATTGAACTTAATGCTTTGTTCTACAACAAGATATTTTTTCTTTGGGAACGTGTTTAATGTTTGTTTACAAGATGGTAGAAATACAGATGCGTGGATGGACAGATGGGTGGTAGGTAGGTACAGATAGGATGGTTAGATAACATCACCGAGTTAATGAACAGGAATTTGAGCAAAGTCCAGGAGACAGTGGAGGATAAGGAAGACTGGCATGCTGTAGTTCATGGGGTCATAAAGAATCAGACACGACTTCATGACTGAACAAGGGCAGGTATAGGTATGTAAGTAGACAGATATTTGATGGAAAGTTAGATGGTGATGGATGAATAGGTAAAGGACAGGTAATTGATGCATAGTTTGATAGAGGAATAGATAGATGACAATTTATGAATGAATGGATAGACAGAGAGCTGACCGATAGCTGATAGGTAGATAAGTAGATAACTGATGGATAGATTACTACATAGATGACTCATGAATGAACAGATAGATACTCGATAGATGGGGTAGGTAGATATTATGGATAATTGATGATGGGTGGATGGATGGATACATGAATAGAAATTTATTAATTTTGAAAACATTCAAAGTAAGTTAACATTAGATAATGACATAAAATATACAAAAGAGATCTTTTTGGCTTTTTCTTTTGCTTCATCTGTTTCACACAACTGTAACAAAATGATGCACACTTACTATAAAAGCTGTTCATGTTTTTTTATTATTTATAAAAATACAGAAAGTGTAAACGTGTTAGTGATTCAGTCGTGCCCGATTCTCTGCGACCCCACGGACTGTAGCCCATCAGGCTCCTCTGTCCATGGGATTCTCCAGGCAAGGCTACTGGAGTGGGTTGCCATGCCATTCTCCAGGGGATCTTCCCCACCCAGGGATGGGACCCCTGTCTCCTGCATTGCAGGCAGATTCTTTACCATCTGAGCCACGAGGCGAGCTCCTAAAAGTACTGAGACGACACGCAAGCCAGCTAGGAGAGCTCTCCCACAAAGGGCAGCCTCTCTCTCACGCAGAGCTTGTCTCCATGATGGTTCTGCGTCCTTTGGCACCTCACTTCCTCATCCCTGCCTCCCCTTTGGCCTCAGAGAACTAGTGACAGGCGGCAGGCCGCTTTTCCAAGAACCTCGTGATACACTGAAGCGTTTCGCTCTGCTGCTGGAGAGCTCTCTCCTAGCTGGCTTGTATGTTTTCAGTCACTCGGTCGTGTCCGACTTTCTGCGACTCCATGGACCGCAGCACGCCAGGCTTCCCTGTCCAACGCCATCTCCTAGAGCTTGCTCCAGATCTACACCCGGAATAACCATCGGCCTATATACCGAGCACGTGAGAAAAATCCCTTAGCGCCTGTGTTCGTGTGTATCATTCACTTTGCTGGTGGTAAATGAGCGCGTAGCAAGAGAGAGGAAGGTTAGGGTGGACCCTGTGGTATATTTGCATGTTTTCCACGCCATTTAGGGGGGTACTGAGAATAAGGAAGCCCATACTTTGCACTGAGAGACCTCACAATCTAGTAGATGGTGAGAAAAAAAAAAATACAAGTATTGTAGTAGGTGGTTTAACAGAAGTTTCCGGAAATGACGTTCTAGCGGCAGCAAGAAGAATGCGATATACAGACTCCTTCTAACTTCCTGTTTGGTTAGGAGTCCTGAACAGACCTCTTTGACTAACTGGACCTCCTACTTTTATTCTAACGAAAAGAAGGAAAATAGGAACTTCCTTGGTGGCCCAGTGGTTAGGACAGTGGTCGGGACTCGGAACTTCCGTCGCAGGGGGCATGGATTCAGTCCCTGGTGAGGGAACTAAGATCCTACATGCCCTGGCTCAGCCAAAACAAAAATGAAAAGTTAATTAGGAAGAGAAGGGGCTTCCCTGGTGGCTCAGCTGGTAAAGAGTCTGACTGCAGTTTAGGAGACCTGGGTTCAATCCCTGGGTTGGGAAGATCCCCTGGAGAAGGGAAAGGCTACCCACTCCAGTGTTCTGGCCTGGAGAATTCCATGGACTTTGCAGTCTATGGGGTCACAAAGAGTCGGACACAACTGAGCAACTAAGCACAAAAAGATAAGAGGGAAATACAGAAGGAACAGGAAACAAGAGTTTTGAAGCACAAATTGAAAGATTAAGTGAGAGAGAAAGTCGCTCAGTCGTTCAGACCCAGGGGCTGAACCCAGGTCTCCCGCATTGCCGGCAGATTCTTTACCAGCTGACCCACCAGGGAAGTCCAAGAATATTGGCGTGGGTAGCCTATGTCTTCTCCAGGGTATCTTCCCAACCCAGGAATTGAACAGGGGTCTTCTGCATTGCACGCGGATTCTTTACCCACTGAGGTATCAGGGAAGCTCTAGAGATTAAAACAACCTTGAATATATTTAATTCAGCTCTGCTGTCATTTTTAACCAGATATAACTAACTTTTTTTCTTTTAAAATAATTTTCCATCTCTGTTTGTTCCTCTGTTCATCTGCTGGATATTTTATTCTTAAATTAATCATGGATAATACATAAAATAAAATAAGGGACTTCCCTGGCAGTCCAGTGGTTCAGACTTTGCCTTCCAATGCCAAGGGCGTGGGTTCGATCCCTGGTCAGGGAGTTGATATCCCGCATTCCCGGCGGTCAAAAAACCAGAACATAAAACCAAACTGATAGTGCAACAAATTCAAAAAAGACTTTAAAAAATGGTCCACATCAAAAAAAAAAACTTTAAAAAATAAAACAGTTACCTTCTTAATTGATAATTATTAGGTAGAATCTTATAGTATGGTTTTGCAATCTCTTATTTGAAAATAATTAGATCCCACAAATAGAGAGAGTAGCATTGACGTGCATGCTGCCATCTGTAGAATAGATGGCAGTGGGAAGCTTCTGTATAATACAGGGAGCTCAGCTCGGTGCTCTGTGATGACCTGGAGGAACGGGCTGGGGCTGGGAGGGAGGCTGGAGAGAGAGGGGACGTATGTTTACCTATGGCTGACTCGCACTGATGTACGCCAGAATCGAACACAACAATTGCAAATCAATGATCTTCCAGTGTAAAAGAAATACATTTTTAAAACAATAAATCAAATACAACATTCCCTTCCGCAAAAAAATTAGGTCCCATTTTCCAAAGTCGAATTTGTATGTTCTTTGAAAATGGCTTCTTTTCATAAAATGTATCTATTTTCATCCATAAATAAATGACTTGGACTCTGACCACCCCCGCCCACCACCCTAAAAAAATACATTTGGCAAAAAAAAAAAAAAAGGTCTTGCCCCAACAGAACACTACGCATATTTTTTTTTCCTGCAACACATTAGGAAAAAATAATCAGGATGCCATGCACGTGAAAAATGTCTACCTTTTCGAGACATTTGAAAGGGGCTCAGTGGTATGTGATGACTCTTGCTCACAATATACAAACACACAGCAAATAACAATAAGAATAAAATACGAGTTTGCATAACAGTCTCCACACTGCTTTTCAGTTCATATTCATGGGAATGATGTTCAGAATTCAGAGCACAGAAAAGACCTAGGGGGTCTCTGTCTTGGTCTGCAGGATACTGTTTTTCTCTTCAACTTTCAATTGGATGAGAGCTCACGAAAAGCACGCGGTAAGATCAACTCTGCTCGGAATTTCGTTCAGAAAGATAGTTTTTATGCTCGCGTCGGAGTTCTTTCATTCGACATGGAGAGCGCGTGGTAGGGAAAGCGTTTCTGAAAGATTCTCCGCACTTCTCCCTTTGATGTCTAAAATTTTTAACATTATAACATTAGAGCCTTCAGAATTATAACAGACATCAAACCTAGGTCTCCTGTGTCTTCCTGCATTGGCGGGCAGATTCTTTACCACTGTGCCCCCTGGGAAGCCCATTTATAACATCAGTGCCTTGAATATATTTTGGGGATGAATGAGGCCAGGGGAGACATTTCTGTTAAAAGGGAAAGAATGTGGAAGGAAAGGATTTCTCTATTTTTTTAGAAATTTTAAAAATTAGTTAATAGACTTTTGACTGCAGTGAATCTTCATTGCTAAGTAAGCATTTCTGTAGATTAGGTCAACGGGGGCCACTTTTCCTTGTGGTGCTGGAGAAGAGTCCCTCGGACTGCAAGGAGATCCAACCAGTCCATCCTAAAGGAGATCAGTCCTGGGTGTTCATTGGAAGGACTGATGCTGAAGCTGAAACTCCAATACTCTGGCCACCTCATGCGAAGAACTGACTCATTGGAAAAGACTCTGATGCTGGGAGGGATTGGGGGCAGGAGGAGAAGGGGACGACAGAGGATGAGATGGCTGGATGGCATCACGGACTCGATGGACATGAGTCTGAGTGAACTCCGGGAGTTGGTGATGGACAGGGAGGCCTGGCGTGCTGCAGTCCATGGGGTTACTAAGAGTCTGACACAACTTAACAACTCAAAAAACATGACTCTTCCTGTGGTTCCAAGGCGTCTAATTGCAGTGAAGTAGCCATGAAATTGAAAGACGCTTACTCCTTGGAAGAAAAATTATGACCAACCTAGATAACATATTGAAAAGCAGAGACATTACTTTGCCAACAAAGATCCGTCTAGTCAAGGTATGGTTTTTCCAGTAGTCATGTATGGATATGAGAGTTGGACCATAAAGAAAGCTGAGCACCAAAGAACTGACGCTTTTGAACTGTGGTGTTGGGGAAGACTCTTGAGAGTCCCTTGGACTGCAAGGAGATCCAACCAGTCCATTGGAAGGACTGATGCTGAAGCTAAAACCCCAGTATTCTGGCCACCTCAAGCGAACAGTTGACTCACTGGAAAAGACTCTGATGCTGGGAGGGATTGGGGGCAGGAGGAGAAGGGAACGACAGAGGATGAGATGGCTGGATGGCATCACTGACTCGATGGACGCGAGTCTGAGTGAACTCCGGGAGTTGGTGATGGACAGGGAGGCCTGGCGTGCTGCGATTCATGGGGTAGCAAAGAGTCGGACACGACTGAGTGACTGAACTGACTGACTGATGGAGACTGTATCACTGAAACACTGATGGTTGAGGGATGTATAATGGTGCCTGGGGAGTCTCAAATATGCATATATTCATTTCCTTTACAATTCAGAAGACCTGGACACAACTGAGCTTCTGAACTCAACTGAACAATTCAGAAAAGACTCCATTGAGTCTGATATTCTGAATAATCTCTGATATTTCTAGCTCCCCACCTCTCAATTCCCACTAGCCCCACAAACTGCCCCTATTGTTCAGTTGCTCAGTCGTGTCCGACTCTTTGCGACCCCATGGACTGCAGCACGCCAGGCCTCCCTGTCCATCACCAACTCCCAGAGCTTGCTCAAACTCATGGCCATCGAGTCGGTGATGCCATCCAACCAGCTCATCCTCTGTCGTCCCCTTCTCCTCCTGCCTTCAATCTTTCACAGCATCAGGGTCTTTTCCAATGAGTCAGTTCTTCGCATCAGGTGGCCAAAGGATTGGAGCTTCAGCTTCAGCGTCAGTCCTTCTAATGCCTCTATTGTTGAGTCTTTAAATGCTTTTGATAATGGAACGTGTTTAAGACGCAGATCCTGCATGCAGAATTAAAAAGCATCTCACATTTTCCCACTGGCTTTTGCAGAGAGTTGCTAAACTCGTGAAAAAGCTCATACATTCATGAGCACCTTCCATCCAGTGTTGGTGATTTCCAGGGTCATATAGAATGGATTTTTGGCAATATCCATATAAGGCAAATAGGGACACAGTTTAGGATTGGTACCTGGGTTATTGTCTTCTGGGCTTACCCCTGCCCCAGCCAAGCAGCCAAAGACAAGCTTGTTAAGCACTGTTTCTGTATAAGGAGGCTGTCTCCTCGAGGCTGGCCTCACCGCCTGCTGTTTTAAATGAAGCTATTTCATAACCTTTAAAAAAGGTTTTGCTTTTGTCATCCCCTGTTCTGTAAGAGTAAAGATTGTTAAGATCTAAAGCAACCAGAGGCTTAGCTTTTAAAACAGGGCTGTATGGTTTAATGCTCTTACATGTCATTTTAAAACCAACCTCCTATTTAGCAAATGTTCTGGAGAAGTCGCTCTTAAATGGTAGTGTGTGTGTGTGTGTGTGTGTGTGTGTGTGTGTGTGTGTGTGTGTGTGAAGTTGCTTCAGGCATGTCCAACTGTTTGCAATGCTCCTGCATGTCATTTTAAAACCAACTTCTTCTTTAGGAAATGTTCTGGAGGAATGTCTCCTAATGGTATTCTGTGTGGGTGTGTGTCTGTGTGTGTGTGTGTGTGTCTGTGTGTGGGTGTGTGTCAAGTCACCTCAAGTGGGTCCAACTCTGCAACACCATGCACCGCAGACCCCTAAGCTCGTCTGTCCATGGGATTCTCCAGGCAAGAATATTGGAGAAGGTTGCCAGTTCCTTCCCCAGGGGATCTTCCTGAGCCAGGGATGAAACCTGTATCTCTTACGTCTCCTGCATTTGTAGACGAATTCTTTACCATTAGTGTCACCTGTTAAGCTACATGCTCCAATGAGGAGTTATCTGGAGTCTCATATTTTTATGAGAGAATTGATGAAATACAGATAGCAAAGCTTATTTTGTAAAATGAATATAAAATGTGTGTTATATATAAATATATGGATGTATACATATATATCTATAAGCATATGTTTATATATTTTTCTGTATAAATATATATGCCCTTTATAGATACATATACATGCTTCCCCCTAGAGAAGGAAATGGCAGCCCACTCCAGTATCGTTGCTTGGAAAATCTCTTGGACAGAGGAGCCTGCTGGGCTGCAGTCCCTGGGGTCACAAAGAGTTGGACACAACCGGGCAACTAACACTTATACGTGCTTCCCAGGTGGCTCAGTGGTAAAGAATCCACCAGCAAATGCAGGGACATGGGTTTGATCCCTGGGTTGGGAAGATCCCCTGGAGGAGGGCATGGCAACCCACGCCAGTATTCTTGCCTGGAGAATCCCAAGGACAGAGGAGCCTGGCGGGCTGCAGTCCATGGGGTCGCAAAGAGTCAGACACGACTGAGCGACTGAAGTGAACTGAACTGATGCAGGAAATGTCTCCTCTTTTTCTCTTTTAAACAATTATTTATTTGTCCTCGCCTGGTCTCAGTAGGAGCATATGCGTTCTTTCAGTTTTGGCAGGCAAACTGTTAGCTGTGGCATCTGGGTTCTAGTTCCCTGACCAGGGATTGAACCGAGGATCCCTGCGTTGGGAGTGCAGAGTTTTAGCCGCTGGACCACCAGGGAAGTCCCTGATTAGACTTTTTCTGATGTTGATACACATTTTCTGATGTTGAAGTTGCCCCTGCAACTTGCTCTGGCCAGGGGGAATGTTAGTCAAGGTGACATTGGGTCTGTTTCCTAGAAGGGCATGTATGGCGAGGAATCCTCTCTCTCCTTTCATTCTGGCACTGTTAGGAGAAGAACATTCCATGGATATTTCGCTGTTTCAAGCAGCATCGGAGATGCATGCAGGAATGTGGGAAACCACCTGAATGTTGGTGTCGAGGGCAGCGGATCCAAAGACACTGAGCGGGAATAGATGCCGTCCTTGAAAAGCCACTCTGTTTTGAGATGGCTCATAATACGGCCCTTTTGCGGAGTAAATGTATTGTGTTGTTCAGGTGTTCAGTCGCACGACTCAATGGGCACGCCAGGCCTCCCTGTCCATCACCAATTCCCGGAGCTTGCTCAAACTCATGTGCATCGAGTCGGTGATGCCATCCAGCCATCTCATCCTCTGTGGCCCCCTTCTCCTCCTGCCCTCAATCTTTCCCAGCTTCAGGGTCATTTCCCATGGGCTAGCTCTTCCCATTGGGTGACGTAATGCAGCAGACTTGGGAAATGATTGAGGGTGGAAAGCCAGAATCAGAGAGAAATCACCCAGCTTTGCAGCTGCCTGAAGGACCTTCATGGAGAAGCACCGTGAGGACTCTGAGTTCACAGGTAGAGGTCAGGTCCGACTGCCCCTGCAGCACATCCTCAAAATGCCTTCACCGACGTTTCTCTCTCTCACACGTGATTTCTCGGACGGACTTATTTCCCCTGGTGTCAGATGAAACCGTGGCACTCACAAACGACTTCTCAGAGACGGAAACCACCAGTTTTCACTGGATGATGCTGTGAACGTGGTGCACTCAATATGCCAGCAAATCTAGGAAACTCAGCAGCGGCCACTGGACTGGAAAAAGTTGGCTTCATTCCAGTCCCAAAGAAAGGCCATGCCAAAGGATGGATAGCTAGATAGACAGAAGGATGGATGGAGAGACAGATAGGTAAAAAAGAGATGATATACAGTCTGGCCTCAGAACGTCCTATTCCGTAACTCCGGGATATCAATATTCAATTATTAAAGAAAAAACGTAGATATGTCTCATGTTCTTCACCCAGACTATTATTTTTATCTGCATTTTTCTTTCCCTTTCACTTGCTTTTATTTATATATTTATCTGTTAACACTGAAGAAGAGTTGAAATATGAAATATGAAATTAGTCTCCTTTGTACAACAGAGTGATTCACTGTTTCTAGAGATTAGACTCCATTTAAAGTATCATAAAAATGTTGGCTATATTCTCTGTGCTGTTATTTTTACATCCTTTGAGAAAATATTAATGGAAGCTCCATGTAAGTTTCCACAACTAACCTCAATTAAGGTATTTTCTGTGTGATTGTTCTGTGTATTCTTGCCACCTCTTCTTAATATCTCCTGCTTCTGTTAGGTCCATACCATTTCTGTCCATTATTGAGCCCATCTTTGCATGAAATGTTCCCTTGGTCTCACTAATGGTCTTGAAGTTTCTAGTGTTGCCCATTTTATTGTTTTCTATCATGTATCATTGATCTATTATATCTGTGTAGCAAGTATCAAATTTATAAATTTTCCATCTATCCTTCTCTGTCAATCTATCCGTCATTCTATCATGCGTGCATCTAACCATGGATCAGTCCATCCATTTACCCATCCATCATCTATATATTATTTATTACCTATCTACCTGCCTCTATATTTATCATCTAGCTATCTATGGCATCTATCTATTTACCTATCTACCTATGTATTCAGTCTGTCTATATATCTATCCATTTATCTTTCATCTGTCTACCATATCTATCTATCTATCCATCTATATAATCAACAATTGAACAAGTTTACTTGCTTGTGTTTTGCAAGTGTGTGTGTATGTGTATAACTAACTTAAAATCGTCTTGGCGCAAAACTATTGGATGTATTTTCTGAAAAAGACACTGATTTATGAGGAAAACACTTTTGCCTTGCTTTGGCAGTTACCATTTACTGTAACTGAAATCGCAACTATACCCTGTTACGCTATTAGTTCAGTTCCGTTCAGTTCAGTCACTCAGTCGTGTCCGACTCTCTTCGACCCCATGAATCGCAGCACGCCAGGGCTCCCTGTCCAGCTCCCGGAGTTCACTCAGACTCACGTCCATCGAGTCAGTGATGCCATCCAGCCCTCTCATCCTCGGTCGTCCCCTTCTCCTCCTGCCCCCAATCCCTCCCAGCAGCAGAGTCTTTTCCAGTGAGTCAACTCTATTAGCAATGACAGCTTTCTCAGGTTGACATGATGACGCCCCAAAGCCCAGCACGACTGATTTGCTGCCATTCATCCATATTTAGTGAAAAGTGTCACCATGACCTTTGGTGGCAAAGCCCAAGTGGAGACCTGTAAGCCAGCTGCGGGATTAGGCAGTCAGTTCAGTCGCTCAGTCATGTCCGACTCTTTGCGACCCCGTGGACTGCAGCCCACCAGGCTCCTCTGTCCATGGGGTTCTCCAGGCAGGAATACTGGAGCGGGTTGCCACGCCCTTTCGCCTTTGGAAAACACGAATGTCCTTCCGTGAAAACTTCCTGGGTCAGTCTTCCTTCCTAGTAAATACAGAGGCTTGATGGAGTTGATTTCTGAAATTTCTCCAGAAGCAAGAAACTCACTTTGTATTCACAAACGCTCACAAGATGTTCCTGCAGGTCTATTTGGAAAAAAAAAAAAAGAAGGGACCTTTCCATTCCCATTCTTGTGTGTATTGCAGAGTTCTGGTTCATAAAAATACATATATACCTATATAAATCCTGTATACCAGAAGTCCTTCCAGGCTTCCCAGGTGACACAGTGGTAAAGAATCTGCCTACAGTGAAGGGGATGCAAGAGATGAGGGTTCAATCCCTGACTCCAGGAAGACCCCCTGCAGAAGCGAACGGCAAGCCGCTCCGGTGTTCCTCCCCGGAGAGTCCTGTGGACAGAGGAGCCTGGCGGGCTACCGTCCATGGGGTCGCAGAGAGTCGGACATGCCTGAGCAGTGCAACACACACACAGACTAGAAGCCCTCGCACGGCATAGTGTCCAGAAATGTGGACCATTCCAACACGAGGAAGAATCTGGTCTTTCCAAAAAGGTACACAATCATCGTCCAGAGTGAGTTTGAAAAGGATGCTATGAAGCTGCTAAGACTTCCCTGCATCCTAAGGTTAACCCCGGGGAATTCCTCAAGCTACCATTCAAATGTGATATCCTGGAGTACGTAAGGTATCAAGGACAGATGCCACGGAGGACTGCCCTGGTGGTCAAGTGGTTAAGACTTCGCCTTCCAACGCAGGGGGTGTGAGTTCAATCCCTGGTCGGGGAGCTAAGATAGCACACGGCTTTCAGCCAAGAAACTGATAGCTTACGGTGAACGACGTCAGATCCGTGATCTCTGAAGGAGAAGATTCAGCTTCGGGACCAGGGACCTGGCTTGATCACTCAAGAGCTTCTGTGTAGCAGAGTTTTCTTAAAGCATAAAAAGGGACAGGAACCTTCTGACGTGGAAATCAGAAGAGGGGATAGAGAGTTGCCGCCCCCCACCCCTTGCTCAAGGGCGTTATATACTTTTCGAATTAGTTACTACAAAAAATCAAAAGAATGTCTCAAGTTTGTAAAGATTTTACCAGACCCACTCCCACGGTTTACATTTTAAGATGACAGAATTAGAACTTAGCAATAGAAAGATCTCAATCAGACCCACTCCCATAATACACATTCTGAGATATCACGATCAGTCGGGCTTTCAGGAAGGAGAAACTGTCCTCAAACAGGATACATTGTGGTTATATAATCCTTAGTACAGAGTTTAAAACTGAGTTGTTTGTTGCGTAATCATCAGGCTTAAAGAAAAAAACATTTTAGGTGACTAAGACTAAGGAATGTAGAGGGGGGAAAAAAAACACATCAGTCCTTTCCTCCCCTTTGAGAATTCCAGACCCCTCTCTCCTCCTTGTGCTTCCCTGGTGTCTCAGCTGGTAAAGAATCTGCCTGCAATGTGGGAGACCTGTGTTCGATCCCTGGGTTGGGAAGATCCCCTGGAGATGGGAAAGGCTACCCACTCCAGTATTCTGGCCTGGAGAATTCCATGGACTGTATAGTCCATGGGGTCACAAAGAGTCGGACACGACTGAGCAACTTTCACTCACTCACTCTCCTCCTTAGGGACCCCAGACTTCTTATCAACCTGCCTAGGAATTGACTCTCTTAAAACCAAAGCATAAAACAGAAGCAATATTGTAACAAATTGAAGAAAGACTTTACGAGATACCCTGTTAAGTACTGTTTGTTTAAAAAATAGGATATTATATGTATATTTATGGCTGATCCACTTTGGCTCAAACCAGCTCAACACTGGAAAGCAATTATCCTCCAACTCAGTCAAAAGAGACGCTGCCCGCAATGCAGGAGACCTAGGTTCCATCCCTGGGTGGGAAGATCCCCTGGAGAAGAAAGTGGCAAGCCACTCCTGTATTCTTGCCGGGAGAATCCCATGGACAGAGGAGCCTGGTGGGCTACAGTCCATGAAGTCTCAGGAGCTGGACACGACTTAGCAACTAACCCAGCAAAAATAAATTTAAAAAATTAAGAAAGAAAAGGGGCTATAAAAAGGATAGATAGCATTGAGACGATTTCATTTTTCCCTCCTTTATGAATAATAGTATTTGTCTTGCTGTTTTCTAAATGAAATTAGGCTTTCTGAGGAAAAGAAACCCAATTTGTTACACACTGTTAACTGTAAAAAGTGAATAATAACTAAAACATCTCTGAGCAGAAGAAAACCATTATCCTTGGGGGGAAAAAATATATATATATATTTATATTTGTATGAAACCTAGGAGGAGGGCATGGCAACCCACTCCAGTATTCTTGCCTGGAGAATCCCGTTTGATGGAGGAGCCTGACGGGCTACAGTCCACGGGGTTGCAAAGAGTCAGACACGACTGCGTGACTAAGCACAGCCCAGCGCATGGAACACAGCCTAGCTGATGGTCCCTGAGGAATGCAGGCAGAAATCCATTTTCTGGGCTCACCAGAAAATTTGTATTTATTTACAGTGGAACTCGAGTTTGACAAAACACTGTTCTGAGAAATCATATCAAAATAAAACGGACGTAGAAGTACCAACTGGGATCTCTTCCAGTCTATTTTGTCAGCGTCATTTAACCCTCTTATTTGGAATCGGCTAATGGTTTAGCTCTCCTATTTCTTAGCATAATTATCCAGAGCCTTGTAAGCTGAGAGGAAGCACACTCCAATGCTGTTTTACATGGAGTTCTTGCCTGGAGAATCCCATGGACAGAGGAGCCTGGCGGGCTACCGTCCATGGGGTCGCACAGAGTCAGACACGACTGAAGTGACTTAGCACACACTTGGCACCCACGCATCTTCAAAATAATTCCAAGTATGTTTACACCAATGAAGCTTTAGTGGGCACCACTGCCTGCCCTTCGATCTCCAAGAGATCTTTTGATCTCTTTTATAAAAAGTTGATTATCAACTAACCTTCTGTTTTTGATGCACTAAGGAGTTTAATGGAGGTGAAGCTTAACTAAAGTGATTGTGATTCTATATTATTTACTTTTCGTCTATCTTCTATATAACTTTATCACTTTATTTGTTTTATCTGGACTGCTTCTTTTTTTGTTGTTGTTGTTTGTTTGTTTGTTTGTTTTTGGACTGCTTCTTAATGGGATACCCATTGTATATTGAAACATGATATGATGTAGGGAAATGAGAAAGCATTCGCAAACACAATATGGTGTAAACTAGCATTTCTGTATGAAAAATAGGTAAAAATAAAGGATGACTTCAAATAAAGTGAAAGGGATATTTTTTCCCTTGTTAAAATCTACTTTTTTGGAGGAGCCGTACTGGAGTGGGTTGCCGTGCCCTCCTCCAGGGGATCGTCCCAACCCAGGGATCAAACCCTCGTCTCCTGCACTGGTAGGGAGATTCTTTACCACTGAGTGCCCAGGGCCATCCGATAATTCTTTAGGCAGTGGAACTAGTGACAGGATGCATTCATATGGCTGCAGAGAATCTCAGCAGAAATGCAGCGTTCTAATTCCAGTACCATGAAAATTAATCACTAAACTCTGTGCTAAATACTGTCCATTGTTCATGTATATTCAGACCTCTGAAATTGCAGAGATGTAAGCACAGACCATCTCGCTGTTGTATTTGCCTTAAAGTCTTATAAAGCTTGGATAGCTGTGATTCCTGCCCTCCCCCCTTTTTTATAGCGCTTACTGTTTTCCTGCAGAGATTTGTTCAGGGGGATTACCTAGTGAGAGGAACACCCAGAGATGTGCGTTCAGTTATGGACGATGCCGAAACGTCCTTACAGACGGGAATGAGTCTCCTCTGTACTCACTGCTCCTTAATCCTCAGGTGGGAGAGGAGATCAGCAATGACGTGCACCGCATGAGTAGCCCCGATCCCCCCTCCTGTCTAGATGCGTCTCTCTCCCTCTCTGTGTCTCTCTGTGTCTCCATCTCTCTCTCTGTCTCTCTGCTCTGTCCCGTTCTGTCTTTCTCTGTATGTCTCTCTTGTCTCTCTGTCTCTGTTTGTCTCTCTGTTTTTGTGTGTGTCTCTCTGTCCCTCTGTGTCTCTCTCTGTCTTTTTCTCTGTATCTCTCTCTCCGTCTCTCTCTGTCTCTCTGTCTCTGTCTCTGTGTCTCTCTGTGTGTGTCTCTCTCTGTCTCTGTCTGTGTCTCTGTCCCTCTCTGTGTCTGTATCTCTCTCTCTGTCTCTCTCTGTCTCTGTCTCTCCGTCTCTCTCTGTCTATCTGTGTCTCTCTCCGTGTCTCTCTGTCCCTCTCTGTGTCTGTATCTCTCTCTCTGTCTTTCTCTCTGTATGTCTCTCTTGTCTCTCTGTCTCTCTT